>NW_027596521.1:0-250834 GCF_964194155.1 Cetorhinus maximus
AGAGGAGATGGCAGGGAGTTTCCGTGTAAAACAGTGAGGAGAGAGCTGGGAGTTTCGGGGTAAAACAGTGAGGAGAGATCAGAGAGTTTCAGTGTAAAACAGCGAGGACAGAGCCGGGAGTTTCAGTGGAAAACAGTGAGGAGAGTGCCGGAAGTTTCAGTGTAAAACAGTGAGGAGGGAGCAGGGTTTTTCAGTGTAAAACAGTGAGGAGAGAGCCGGGTGTTTCAGTGTAAAACAGTGAGGAGAGAGCCGGGTCTTTCAGTGTAAAACAGTGAGGAGAGAGCTCGGAGTATCAGTGAAAAACAGTGAGGAGAGAGCTGGGAGTGTCATTGTAAAACAGTGAGGAGAGAGCTGGGAGTTTCAGTGTAAAAAAAGTGAGAAGTGTGCTGGGAGTTTCCATGTATAACTGTGAGGAGAGAGCTCGGAGTTTCCATGCAAAACAGTGAGGAGAGAGCTGCGAGTTTCAGTGTAAAACAGTGAGGAGAGAGCCGGGAGTTTCAGTGTATAACAGCGAGGAGAGAGCCGGGAGTTTTAGTGTAAAACAGTGATGACAGAACCGGGAGTTTCAGTAACAATAGTGAGGAGAGCTCTGGGAGTTTCAGTGTAAAAAAGTGAGGAGAGACCTGGGAGTTTCAGTGTAAAACAGTGAGGAGAGAGCTGGGAGTTTCCGTGTAAAACAGTGAGGAGAGAGCTGGAGGTTTTAGTGTAAAACAGTGAGGAGAGAGCTGGGCGTTTCAGTGTAAAGCAGTGAGGTGTGAGCTTGGAGTTTCAGTGTTTAAAACAGTGAGGGGAGAGTTGGATGATTCAGTGTAAAACAGTGAGGAGAGAGCTGGGAGTTTCAGTGCAAAACAGTGAGGAGAGAACTGAAAGTTATGATGTAAAACAGTGAGGAGAGAGCTGGGAGTTTCCGTGTAAAACAGTGAGTAGAGAGCTGGGAGTTTCAGTGAAAACCATCGAAGAGAGAGCTGGGTGATTCCGTGTAAAACAGTGAGGAGAGAGCTGGGAGTTTCAGTGTAAAACAGTAGGGAGAGAGCCGGCAGTTTCAGTGTAAAACAGCGTGGAGAGAGCCGGGAGTTTCAGTGTAAAACATTGAGGAGAGAGCTGGGTGTTTCAGTGTAAAACAGTGAGGTGAGAGCTGGGAGTTTCAGTGTAAAACAGTGAGGAGAGACCTGGGAGTTTCAGTGTAAAACAGTGAGGAGAGAGCTGGGAGTTTTCGTGTAAAACAGTGAGGATAGAGCTGGGAGTTTCAGTGTAAATCAGCGAAAAGAGAGCTGGGAGTTTCGGGGTAAAACAGTGAGGAGAGAGCTGGGAGTTTCAGTGTAAAACAGTGAGGAGAGAGGTGGAAGTTTCAGTGTAAAACAGTGAGGAGAGAGCTGCGAGTTTCAGTGTAAAACAGTGAGGAGAGAGCTGGGAGTTTCCGTGTAAAACAGTGAGTAGAGAGCTGGGGGTTTCAGTGAAAACCATCAAAGAGAGAGCTGGGAGATTCCGTGTAAAACAGTGAGGAGAGAGCTGGGAGTTTCAGGATAAAAATGTGAGGAGAGACCTGGGAGTTTCAGTGCAAAACAGTGAAGAGAGAGCTGGGAGATTCCGTGTAAATCAATGAGGAGTGAGCTGGGAGTTTCAGTGTAAAACAGTGAGGAGAGTGCTGGAGGTTTCATTGTGAAACAGTGAGGAGAGAGCTGGGAGATTCAGTGTAAAACAGTGATGAGAGAGTTGGGAGTTTCAGTGTAAAACAGTGAGAACAGAGGTGGAAGTTTTAGTGTAAAATAGTGAGGAGAGAGCTGGGAGTTTCAGGGTAAAACAGTGAGGAGAGAGCTGGGAGGTTCAGTGTAAAACAGCGAGGAGAGTGCTGTGAGTTTTAGTGTAAAACAGTGAGGAGAGAGCTGGAGGTTACAGTGTTAAACAGTGAGGAGAGAGCTGGGAGTTTCAGTGTAAAACAGTGAGAAGAGAGCTGGGAGTTTCAGTGATTAAAACAGTGAGGGGAGAGTTGGGAGATTCAGTGTAAAATAGCGAGGAGAGATCTGGGAGTTACACTGCAAAACAATGAGGAGGGAGTTGGGAGTTTCAGAGTAAAACAGTGAGGGGAGAGCAGGAAGTTTCAGTGTAAAACAGCGAGGTGAGAGCTGGAGGTTTCAGTGTAAAACAGCGAGGATAGAGCTGGGAATTCCAGTGTATAAAAGACTGAGGAGACAGTTGGAGGTTGCAGTGTATAACGGCGAGGAGAGAGCTTGGAATTGCACTGTAAAACAGGGTGGACAGAGTTGGCAGTTTCAGTGTTTAAAACAGTGAGGAGAGAGTTGGGACTTTTAGTGTAAATCAGGGAGTAGAGAGCTGGGATTTTCAGTGTTAAATACAGTGAGGAGAGAGCAGGGAGTTTCAGTGTAAATCAGTGAGGAGAGAGCTGGGAGTTTCTCTGTAAAACAGTGAGGAGAGAGCTGGATGTTTCACTGTAAAACAGGGTGGACAGAGCTGGGAGCTTCAGTGTTTAAAATAGTGATGAGAGAGTTGGGACTTTCAGTGCAAAACAGAGAGGAGACAGCTGGGAGTTTCCGTGTAAAACAGTGATGAGAGAGCTGGGAGTTTCGGTTTAAAACAGTGAGGAGAGATCAGAGAGTTTCAGTGTAAAACTGTGAGGAGAGATCCGGGAGTTTCAGTGTAATACAGTGAGGACAGAGCCGGGATTTTCAGTTCAAAACAGTGAGGAGAGCGCCGGCAGTTTCAGTGTAAAACAGTGTGGAGAGAGCCGGGAGTTTCAGTGTAAAACAATGAGGAGAGAGCAGGGTTTTTCAGTGTAAAACAGTGAGGAGAGAGCTGCGAGTTTCAGTGTAAAACAGTAGGGAGAGAGCCGGCAGTTTCAGTGTAAAACAGCGTGGAGAGAGCCGGGAGTTTCAGTGTAAAACAGTGAGGAGAGAGCTGCGTGTTTCAGTGTAAAACAGTGAGATGAGAGCTGGGAGTTTCAGTGTAAAACAGTGAGGAGAGAGCTGGGAGTTTCAGTGTAAAGCAGTGAGGTGTGATCTTGGAGTTTCAGTGTTTAAAACAGTGAGTGGAGAGTTGGAAGATTCGGTGTAAAGCAGCGAGGAGAGGGCTGGGAGTTTCAGTGTTTAAAACAGTGAGGGGAGAGTTGGGAGATTCAGTGTAAAACAGTGAGGAGAGAGGTGGATGTTTCAGTGTAAAACAGTGAGGAGAGAGCTGCGAGTTTTGATGTAAAACAGTGAGGAGAGAGCTGGGAGTTTCGGGGTAAAACAGTGAGTAGAGAGCTGGGAGTTTAAGTGTAAAAAACTGAGGAGAGACCTGGGAGTTTCAGTGTAAAACAGTAGGGAGAGAGCCGGCAGTTTCAGTGTAAAACAGCGTGGAGAGAGCCGGGAGTTTCAGTGTAAAACAGTGATGACAGAGCCGGGAGTTTCAGTGAAAAATAGTGAGGAGAGAGCTGGGAGTTTCAGTGTAAAACAGTGAGGTGAGAGCTGGGAGTTTCAGTGTTAAAAAGTGAGGAGAGACCTGGGCGTTTCAGTGTAAAACAGTGAGGAGAGAGCTGGGAGTTTCCGTGTAAAACAGTGAGGAGAGCTCTGGGAGCTTTCGTGTAAAACAGTGTGGAGAGAGCTGGGAGTTTCAGTGTAAAACAGCGAGGAGAGAGCTGGGAGTTTCAGGGTATAACAGTGAGGAGAGTGCTGGAGGTTTCATTGTAAAACAGTGAGGAGAGAGCTTGGAGTTTCCGTGTAAAACAGTGAGGAGAGAGCTGGGAGTTACAGTGAAAATCATCGAAGAGGGAGCTGGGAGATTCCGTGTAAAACAGTGAGGAGAGAGCTGGGAGTTTCAGTGTAAAACAGTGAGGAGAGAGCTGGGAGTATCTCTGTAAAACAGTGAGGAGAGAGCTGGATGTTTGACTGTAAAACAGGGTGGACAGAGCTAGAAGTTTCAGTGCTTAAAACAGTGAGGAGAGAGTTGGGACTTTCAGTGTAAATCAGGGAGTAGAGAGCTGGGAGTTTCAGTGTTAAAGACAGTGAGGAGAGAGCTGGGAGTTTCAATGTAAAACAGTGACGAGTGAGCTGGGATTTTCTGTCTCAAACAATGAGTAGAGAGCTGAATTTTTCAGTGTTAATCAGTGAGGAGAGAATAGGAGTTTCAGTGTAAAACAGAGAGGAGATGGCAGGGAGTTTCCGTGTAAAACAGTGAGGAGAGAGCTGGGAGTTTCGGGGTAAAACAGTGAGGAGAGATCAGAGAGTTTCAGTGTAAAACAGCGAGGACAGAGCCGGGAGTTTCAGTGGAAAACAGTGAGGAGAGTGCCGGAAGTTTCAGTGTAAAACAGTGAGGAGGGAGCAGGGTTTTTCAGTGTAAAACAGTGAGGAGAGAGCCGGGTGTTTCAGTGTAAAACAGTGAGGAGAGAGCCGGGTCTTTCAGTGTAAAACAGTGAGGAGAGAGCTCGGAGTATCAGTGAAAAACAGTGAGGAGAGAGCTGGGAGTGTCATTGTAAAACAGTGAGGAGAGAGCTGGGAGTTTCAGTGTAAAAAAGTGAGAAGTGTGCTGGGAGTTTCCATGTATAACTGTGAGGAGAGAGCTCGGAGTTTCCATGCAAAACAGTGAGGAGAGAGCTGCGAGTTTCAGTGTAAAACAGTGAGGAGAGAGCCGGGAGTTTCAGTGTATAACAGCGAGGAGAGAGCCGGGAGTTTTAGTGTAAAACAGTGATGACAGAACCGGGAGTTTCAGTAACAATAGTGAGGAGAGCTCTGGGAGTTTCAGTGTAAAAAAGTGAGGAGAGACCTGGGAGTTTCAGTGTAAAACAGTGAGGAGAGAGCTGGGAGTTTCCGTGTAAAACAGTGAGGAGAGAGCTGGAGGTTTTAGTGTAAAACAGTGAGGAGAGAGCTGGGCGTTTCAGTGTAAAGCAGTGAGGTGTGAGCTTGGAGTTTCAGTGTTTAAAACAGTGAGGGGAGAGTTGGATGATTCAGTGTAAAACAGTGAGGAGAGAGCTGGGAGTTTCAGTGCAAAACAGTGAGGAGAGAACTGAAAGTTATGATGTAAAACAGTGAGGAGAGAGCTGGGAGTTTCCGTGTAAAACAGTGAGTAGAGAGCTGGGAGTTTCAGTGAAAACCATCGAAGAGAGAGCTGGGTGATTCCGTGTAAAACAGTGAGGAGAGAGCTGGGAGTTTCAGTGTAAAACAGTAGGGAGAGAGCCGGCAGTTTCAGTGTAAAACAGCGTGGAGAGAGCCGGGAGTTTCAGTGTAAAACATTGAGGAGAGAGCTGGGTGTTTCAGTGTAAAACAGTGAGGTGAGAGCTGGGAGTTTCAGTGTAAAACAGTGAGGAGAGACCTGGGAGTTTCAGTGTAAAACAGTGAGGAGAGAGCTGGGAGTTTTCGTGTAAAACAGTGAGGATAGAGCTGGGAGTTTCAGTGTAAATCAGCGAAAAGAGAGCTGGGAGTTTCGGGGTAAAACAGTGAGGAGAGAGCTGGGAGTTTCAGTGTAAAACAGTGAGGAGAGAGGTGGATGTTTCAGTGTAAAACAGTGAGGAGAGAGCTGCGAGTTTCAGTGTAAAACAGTGAGGAGAGAGCTGGGAGTTTCCGTGTAAAACAGTGAGTAGAGAGCTGGGGGTTTCAGTGAAAACCATCAAAGAGAGAGCTGGGAGATTCCGTGTAAAACAGTGAGGAGAGAGCTGGGAGTTTCAGGATAAAAATGTGAGGAGAGACCTGGGAGTTTCAGTGCAAAACAGTGAAGAGAGAGCTGGGAGATTCCGTGTAAATCAATGAGGAGTGAGCTGGGAGTTTCAGTGTAAAACAGTGAGGAGAGTGCTGGAGGTTTCATTGTGAAACAGTGAGGAGAGAGCTGGGAGATTCAGTGTAAAACAGTGATGAGAGAGTTGGGAGTTTCAGTGTAAAACAGTGAGAACAGAGGTGGAAGTTTTAGTGTAAAATAGTGAGGAGAGAGCTGGGAGTTTCAGGGTAAAACAGTGAGGAGAGAGCTGGGAGGTTCAGTGTAAAACAGCGAGGAGAGTGCTGTGAGTTTTAGTGTAAAACAGTGAGGAGAGAGCTGGAGGTTACAGTGTTAAACAGTGAGGAGAGAGCTGGGAGTTTCAGTGTAAAACAGTGAGAAGAGAGCTGGGAGTTTCAGTGATTAAAACAGTGAGGGGAGAGTTGGGAGATTCAGTGTAAAATAGCGAGGAGAGATCTGGGAGTTACACTGCAAAACAATGAGGAGGGAGTTGGGAGTTTCAGAGTAAAACAGTGAGGGGAGAGCAGGAAGTTTCAGTGTAAAACAGCGAGGTGAGAGCTGGAGGTTTCAGTGTAAAACAGCGAGGATAGAGCTGGGAATTCCAGTGTATAAAAGACTGAGGAGACAGTTGGAGGTTGCAGTGTATAACGGCGAGGAGAGAGCTTGGAATTGCACTGTAAAACAGGGTGGACAGAGTTGGCAGTTTCAGTGTTTAAAACAGTGAGGAGAGAGTTGGGACTTTTAGTGTAAATCAGGGAGTAGAGAGCTGGGATTTTCAGTGTTAAATACAGTGAGGAGAGAGCAGGGAGTTTCAGTGTAAATCAGTGAGGAGAGAGCTGGGAGTTTCTCTGTAAAACAGTGAGGAGAGAGCTGGATGTTTCACTGTAAAACAGGGTGGACAGAGCTGGGAGCTTCAGTGTTTAAAATAGTGATGAGAGAGTTGGGACTTTCAGTGCAAAACAGAGAGGAGACAGCTGGGAGTTTCCGTGTAAAACAGTGATGAGAGAGCTGGGAGTTTCGGTTTAAAACAGTGAGGAGAGATCAGAGAGTTTCAGTGTAAAACTGTGAGGAGAGATCCGGGAGTTTCAGTGTAATACAGTGAGGACAGAGCCGGGATTTTCAGTTCAAAACAGTGAGGAGAGCGCCGGCAGTTTCAGTGTAAAACAGTGTGGAGAGAGCCGGGAGTTTCAGTGTAAAACAATGAGGAGAGAGCAGGGTTTTTCAGTGTAAAACAGTGAGGAGAGAGCTGCGAGTTTCAGTGTAAAACAGTAGGGAGAGAGCCGGCAGTTTCAGTGTAAAACAGCGTGGAGAGAGCCGGGAGTTTCAGTGTAAAACAGTGAGGAGAGAGCTGCGTGTTTCAGTGTAAAACAGTGAGATGAGAGCTGGGAGTTTCAGTGTAAAACAGTGAGGAGAGAGCTGGGAGTTTCAGTGTAAAGCAGTGAGGTGTGATCTTGGAGTTTCAGTGTTTAAAACAGTGAGTGGAGAGTTGGAAGATTCGGTGTAAAGCAGCGAGGAGAGGGCTGGGAGTTTCAGTGTTTAAAACAGTGAGGGGAGAGTTGGGAGATTCAGTGTAAAACAGTGAGGAGAGAGGTGGATGTTTCAGTGTAAAACAGTGAGGAGAGAGCTGCGAGTTTTGATGTAAAACAGTGAGGAGAGAGCTGGGAGTTTCGGGGTAAAACAGTGAGTAGAGAGCTGGGAGTTTAAGTGTAAAAAACTGAGGAGAGACCTGGGAGTTTCAGTGTAAAACAGTAGGGAGAGAGCCGGCAGTTTCAGTGTAAAACAGCGTGGAGAGAGCCGGGAGTTTCAGTGTAAAACAGTGATGACAGAGCCGGGAGTTTCAGTGAAAAATAGTGAGGAGAGAGCTGGGAGTTTCAGTGTAAAACAGTGAGGTGAGAGCTGGGAGTTTCAGTGTTAAAAAGTGAGGAGAGACCTGGGCGTTTCAGTGTAAAACAGTGAGGAGAGAGCTGGGAGTTTCCGTGTAAAACAGTGAGGAGAGCTCTGGGAGCTTTCGTGTAAAACAGTGAGGAGAGAGCTGGGAGTTTCAGTGTAAATCAGCGAAAAGAGAGCTGGGAGTTTCTGGGTAAAACAGTGAGGAGAGAGCAGGGAGTTTCAGTGGAAAACATTGAGGAGAGAACCGGGAGTGTCTGTGTAAAACAATAAGGAGAGATCCGGGAGTTTCATTGTAAAACAGTCAGGAGAGAGCTGGAGGTTTCAGTGTAAAACAGTGAGGAGAGAGCTCGGAGTTTCAGTGTAAAACAGTGAGGAGAGAGCTGGGAGTTTCAGTTTAAAACAGTGAGGAGAGAACCCCTAGTTTCAGTGTAAAACAGTGAAGAGAGAGCTGGGAGTTTCAGTGCAAAACAGCGAGGAGAGAGCTGGGAGTTTCGGTTGAAAACAGTGAGGAGAGCTGGGAGTTTCAGTGTAAAACAGCGAGGAGAGAGCTGGGAGATTCAGTGTAAAACAGTGAGGAGAGAGCTGGGAGTTTCCATGTTAAACAGTGAGGAGAGTGCTGGGAGTTTCAGTGTAAAACAGCAAGGAAAGGGCTGGAGGTTTCATTGTAAAACAGCGAGGAGAGAGCTGGGAGTTTCAGTGTTTAAAAGACTGAGGAGAGAGTTGGGGGTTGCAGTGTTTAACAGCAGGAGAGAGCTGGGAGTTTCAGTATAAAACAGGGTGGGCAGAGCTGGGAGTTTCAGTGATTAAACCAGTGAGGAGAGAGTTGGTACTTTCAGTGTAAATCAGGGAGGAGAGAGCTGGGAGGAACAGTGTTAAAAACAGTGAGAAGAGGGTTGGGAGTTTCAGTGTAAAACAGTGAGGAGAGAGCTGAGAGTTTCAGTGTAAAACAGTGAGGAGAGAGCTGCGAGTTTCAGTGTAAAACAGTAGGGAGAGAGCCGACAGTTTCAGTGTAAAACAGCGTGGAGAGAGCCATGAGTTTCAGTGTAAAAAAGTGATGACAGAGCCGGGAGTTTCAGTGAAAAATAGTGAGGAGAGAGCTGGGAGTTTCAGTGTGAAACAGTGAGGAGAGAGCTGGGAGAATCAGTGTAAAAAGTGAGGAGAGAGCCTGGAGCTTCAGTGTAAAACAGTGAGGAGAGAGCTGGGAGTTTCAGTGTAAAACAGTGAGGAGAAAGCCGGGAGTTACAGTGTAAAACAGAGTGTAGAGAGCTGGAGGATTCAGTCTAAAACACTGATGAGAGAGCTGGGAGATTCAATGTAAAACAGTGAGGCGAGTGCTGGGACATTCAGTGTAAAACAGCGAGGAGAGAGCTGGGAGTTTCACTGTAAAACAGTGTGGAGAGAGCTGGGAGTTTCAGTGTAAAACAGCGAGGAGAGAGCTGGGAGTTTCATTGTAAATCAGTGAGGAGAGAGCTGGGAGTTTCAGTGCAAAAAAGTGAGAAGAGTGCTGGGAGTTTCCGTGTAAAACAGTGAGGAGAGAGCTGGGAGTTTCCGTGTAAAACAATGAGGAGAGAGCTGGGAGTTTCCATGCAATACAGTGAGGAGAGAGCTGCGAGTTTCAGTGTAAAACACTGATGAGAGAGCCGGGAGTTTCAGTGTATAACAGCGAGGAGAGAGCCGGGAGTTTCAGTGTAAAACAGTGATGACAGAGCCGGGAGTTTCAGTAAAAATAATGAGGAGAGCTCTGGGAGTTTCAGTGTAAAACAGGGAGGACAGAGCTGGGAGTTTCAGTGTAAAAAAGTGACGAGAGACCTGGGAGTTTCAGTCTAAAAAAGTGAGGAGAGAGCTGGGAGTTTCCGTGTAAAACAGTGAGGAGAGAGCTGGAGGTTTTAGTGTAAAACAGTGAGGAGAGAGCTGGGCGTTTCAGTGTAAAGCAGTGAGGTGTGAGCTTGGAGTTTCAGTGTTTAAAACAGTGAGGGGAGAGTTGGAAGATTCAGTGTAAAGCAGCGAAGAGAGGGCTGGGAGTTTCAGTGTTTAAAACAGTGAGGGGAGAGTTGGGAGATTCAGTGTAAAACAGCGAGGAGAGGGCTGGGAGTTACACGGCAAAACAGTGAGGAGAGAGCTGGAGGTTTAAGTGTAAAATAGCGAGGAAAGGGCTTGAGGTTTCATTGTAAAACAGCGAGGAGAGACCTGGGAGTTTCAGTGTTTAAGAGACTGAGGAGAGAGTTGGGGGTTGCAGTGTTTAACTGCAGGAGGGAGCTGGGAGTTTCAGTGTAAAACAGGGTGGACAGAGCTGGGAGTTTCAGTGATTAAAACAGTGAGGAGAGAGTTGGTACTTTCAGTGTAAATCAGGGAGGAGAGATCTGGGAGGATCAGTGTTAAAAACAGTGAGGAGAGGGTTGGGAGTTTCAGTGTAAAACAGAGAGGAGAGAGCTGGGAGTTTCAGTGTAAAACAGCGAGGAGAGAGCTGCGAGTTTCAGTGTTAAACAGTAGGGAGAGAGACGGCAGTTTCAGTGTAAAACAGCGTGGAGAGAGCCGTGAGTTTCAGTGTAAAACAGTGATGACAGAGCCGGGAGTTTCAGTGAAAAATAGTGAGGAGAGAGCTGGGAGTTTCAGTGTGAAACAGTGAGGAGAGAGAAGGGATTTTCAGTGTAAAACAGTGAGGAGAGAGCCGGGAGTTACAGTGTAAAACAGAGTGGAGAGAGCTGGAGGATTCAGTCTAAAACAGTGATGAGAGAGCTGGGAGATTCAATGTAAAACAGTGAGGCGAGTGCTGGGACATTCAGTGTAAAACAGCGAGGAGAGAGCTGGGAGTTTCACTGTAAAACAGTGTGGAGAGAGCTGGGAGTTTCAGTGTAAAACAGCGAGGAGAGAGCTGGGAGTTTCAGGGTATAACAGTGAGGAGAGTGCTGGAGGTTTCATTGTAAAACAGTGAGGAGAGAGCTTGGAGTTTCCGTGTAAAACAGTGAGGAGAGAGCTGGGAGTTTCAGTGTAAAACAGTGAGGAGAGAGCTGGGAGTATCTCTGTAAAACAGTGAGGAGAGAGCTGGATGTTTGACTGTAAAACAG
Organism: Cetorhinus maximus; assembly: GCF_964194155.1. NCBI lineage: Eukaryota > Metazoa > Chordata > Chondrichthyes > Lamniformes > Cetorhinidae > Cetorhinus > Cetorhinus maximus. The sequence goes on from NW_027596521.1 coordinate 10,653, forward strand.
GGTGGACAGAGCTAGAAGTTTCAGTGCTTAAAACAGTGAGGAGAGAGTTGGGACTTTCAGTGTAAATCAGGGAGTAGAGAGCTGGGAGTTTCAGTGTTAAAGACAGTGAGGAGAGAGCTGGGAGTTTCAATGTAAAACAGTGACGAGTGAGCTGGGATTTTCTGTCTCAAACAATGAGTAGAGAGCTGAATTTTTCAGTGTTAATCAGTGAGGAGAGAATAGGAGTTTCAGTGTAAAACAGAGAGGAGATGGCAGGGAGTTTCCGTGTAAAACAGTGAGGAGAGAGCTGGGAGTTTCGGGGTAAAACAGTGAGGAGAGATCAGAGAGTTTCAGTGTAAAACAGCGAGGACAGAGCCGGGAGTTTCAGTGGAAAACAGTGAGGAGAGTGCCGGAAGTTTCAGTGTAAAACAGTGAGGAGGGAGCAGGGTTTTTCAGTGTAAAACAGTGAGGAGAGAGCAGGGTGTTTCAGTGTAAAACAGTGAGGAGAGAGCCGGGTCTTTCAGTGTAAAACAGTGAGGAGAGAGCTCGGAGTATCAGTGAAAAACAGTGAGGAGAGAGCTGGGAGTGTCATTGTAAAACAGTGAGGAGAGAGCTGGGAGTTTCAGTGTAAAAAAGTGAGAAGTGTGCTGGGAGTTTCCATGTATAACTGTGAGGAGAGAGCTCGGAGTTTCCATGCAAAACAGTGAGGAGAGAGCTGCGAGTTTCAGTGTAAAACAGTGAGGAGAGAGCCGGGAGTTTCAGTGTATAACAGCGAGGAGAGAGCCGGGAGTTTTAGTGTAAAACAGTGATGACAGAACCGGGAGTTTCAGTAAAAATAGTGAGGAGAGCTCTGGGAGTTTCAGTGTAAAAAAGTGAGGAGAGACCTGGGAGTTTCAGTGTAAAACAGTGAGGAGAGAGCTGGGAGTTTCCGTGTAAAACAGTGAGGAGAGAGCTGGAGGTTTTAGTGTAAAACAGTGAGGAGAGAGCTGGGCGTTTCAGTGTAAAGCAGTGAGGTGTGAGCTTGGAGTTTCAGTGTTTAAAACAGTGAGGGGAGAGTTGGATGATTCAGTGTAAAACAGTGAGGAGAGAGCTGGGAGTTTCAGTGCAAAACAGTGAGGAGAGAACTGAAAGTTATGATGTAAAACAGTGAGGAGAGAGCTGGGAGTTTCCGTGTAAAACAGTGAGTAGAGAGCTGGGAGTTTCAGTGAAAACCATCGAAGAGAGAGCTGGGTGATTCCGTGTAAAACAGTGAGGAGAGAGCTGGGAGTTTCAGTGTAAAACAGTAGGGAGAGAGCCGGCAGTTTCAGTGTAAAACAGCGTGGAGAGAGCCGGGAGTTTCAGTGTAAAACAGTGAGGAGAGAGCTGCGTGTTTCAGTGTAAAACAGTGAGATGAGAGCTGGGAGTTTCAGTGTAAAACAGTGAGGAGAGAGCTGGGAGTTTCAGTGTAAAGCAGTGAGGTGTGATCTTGGAGTTTCAGTGTTTAAAACAGTGAGTGGAGAGTTGGAAGATTCGGTGTAAAGCAGCGAGGAGAGGGCTGGGAGTTTCAGTGTTTAAAACAGTGAGGGGAGAGTTGGGAGATTCAGTGTAAAACAGTGAGGAGAGAGGTGGATGTTTCAGTGTAAAACAGTGAGGAGAGAGCTGCGAGTTTTGATGTAAAACAGTGAGGAGAGAGCTGGGAGTTTCGGGGTAAAACAGTGAGTAGAGAGCTGGGAGTTTAAGTGTAAAAAACTGAGGAGAGACCTGGGAGTTTCAGTGTAAAACAGTAGGGAGAGAGCCGGCAGTTTCAGTGTAAAACAGCGTGGAGAGAGCCGGGAGTTTCAGTGTAAAACAGTGATGACAGAGCCGGGAGTTTCAGTGAAAAATAGTGAGGAGAGAGCTGGGAGTTTCAGTGTAAAACAGTGAGGTGAGAGCTGGGAGTTTCAGTGTTAAAAAGTGAGGAGAGACCTGGGCGTTTCAGTGTAAAACAGTGAGGAGAGAGCTGGGAGTTTCCGTGTAAAACAGTGAGGAGAGCTCTGGGAGCTTTCGTGTAAAACAGTGAGGAGAGAGCTGGGAGTTTCAGTGTAAATCAGCGAAAAGAGAGCTGGGAGTTTCTGGGTAAAACAGTGAGGAGAGAGCAGGGAGTTTCAGTGGAAAACATTGAGGAGAGAACCGGGAGTGTCTGTGTAAAACAATAAGGAGAGATCCGGGAGTTTCATTGTAAAACAGTCAGGAGAGAGCTGGAGGTTTCAGTGTAAAACAGTGAGGAGAGAGCTGGGAGCTTCAGTGTAAAACAGTGAGGAGAGAGCTGGGAGTTTCAGTTTAAAACAGTGAGGAGAGAACCCCTAGTTTCAGTGTAAAACAGTGAAGAGAGAGCTGGGAGTTTCAGTGCAAAACAGCGAGGAGAGAGCTGGGAGTTTCGGTTGAAAACAGTGAGGAGAGCTGGGAGTTTCAGTGTAAAACAGCGAGGAGAGAGCTGGGAGATTCAGTGTAAAACAGTGAGGAGAGAGCTGGGAGTTTCCATGTTAAACAGTGAGGAGAGTGCTGGGAGTTTCAGTGTAAAACAGCAAGGAAAGGGCTGGAGGTTTCATTGTAAAACAGCGAGGAGAGAGCTGGGAGTTTCAGTGTTTAAAAGACTGAGGAGAGAGTTGGGGGTTGCAGTGTTTAACAGCAGGAGAGAGCTGGGAGTTTCAGTATAAAACAGGGTGGGCAGAGCTGGGAGTTTCAGTGATTAAACCAGTGAGGAGAGAGTTGGTACTTTCAGTGTAAATCAGGGAGGAGAGAGCTGGGAGGAACAGTGTTAAAAACAGTGAGAAGAGGGTTGGGAGTTTCAGTGTAAAACAGTGAGGAGAGAGCTGAGAGTTTCAGTGTAAAACAGTGAGGAGAGAGCTGCGAGTTTCAGTGTAAAACAGTAGGGAGAGAGCCGACAGTTTCAGTGTAAAACAGCGTGGAGAGAGCCATGAGTTTCAGTGTAAAAAAGTGATGACAGAGCCGGGAGTTTCAGTGAAAAATAGTGAGGAGAGAGCTGGGAGTTTCAGTGTGAAACAGTGAGGAGAGAGAAGGGAGTTTCAGTGTAAAACAGTGAGGAGAGAGCCGTGAGTTTCAGTGTAAAACAGTGAGGAGAGTGCTGGGAGAATCAGTGTAAAAAGTGAGGAGAGAGCCTGGAGATTCAGTGTAAAACAGTGAGGAGAGAGCTGGGAGTTTCAGTGTAAAACAGTGAGGAGAAAGCCGGGAGTTACAGTGTAAAACAGAGTGTAGAGAGCTGGAGGATTCAGTCTAAAACACTGATGAGAGAGCTGGGAGATTCAATGTAAAACAGTGAGGCGAGTGCTGGGACATTCAGTGTAAAACAGCGAGGAGAGAGCTGGGAGTTTCACTGTAAAACAGTGTGGAGAGAGCTGGGAGTTTCAGTGTAAAACAGCGAGGAGAGAGCTGGGAGTTTCATTGTAAATCAGTGAGGAGAGAGCTGGGAGTTTCAGTGCAAAAAAGTGAGAAGAGTGCTGGGAGTTTCCGTGTAAAACAGTGAGGAGAGAGCTGGGAGTTTCCGTGTAAAACAATGAGGAGAGAACTGGGAGTTTCCATGCAATACAGTGAGGAGAGAGCTGCGAGTTTCAGTGTAAAACACTGATGAGAGAGCCGGGAGTTTCAGTGTATAACAGCGAGGAGAGAGCCGGGAGTTTCAGTGTAAAACAGTGATGACAGAGCCGGGAGTTTCAGTAAAAATAATGAGGAGAGCTCTGGGAGTTTCAGTGTAAAACAGGGAGGACAGAGCTGGGAGTTTCCGTGTAAAACAGTGAGGAGAGAGCTGGAGGTTTTAGTGTAAAACAGTGAGGAGAGAGCTGGGCGTTTCAGTGTAAAGCAGTGAGGTGTGAGCTTGGAGTTTCAGTGTTTAAAACAGTGAGGGGAGAGTTGGAAGATTCAGTGTAAAGCAGCGAAGAGAGGGCTGGGAGTTTCAGTGTTTAAAACAGTGAGGGGAGAGTTGGGAGATTCAGTGTAAAACAGCGAGGAGAGGGCTGGGAGTTACACGGCAAAACAGTGAGGAGAGAGCTGGAGGTTTAAGTGTAAAATAGCGAGGAAAGGGCTTGAGGTTTCATTGTAAAACAGCGAGGAGAGACCTGGGAGTTTCAGTGTTTAAGAGACTGAGGAGAGAGTTGGGGGTTGCAGTGTTTAACTGCAGGAGGGAGCTGGGAGTTTCAGTGTAAAACAGGGTGGACAGAGCTGGGAGTTTCAGTGATTAAAACAGTGAGGAGAGAGTTGGTACTTTCAGTGTAAATCAGGGAGGAGAGATCTGGGAGGATCAGTGTTAAAAACAGTGAGGAGAGGGTTGGGAGTTTCAGTGTAAAACAGAGAGGAGAGAGCTGGGAGTTTCAGTGTAAAACAGCGAGGAGAGAGCTGCGAGTTTCAGTGTTAAACAGTAGGGAGAGAGACGGCAGTTTCAGTGTAAAACAGCGTGGAGAGAGCCGTGAGTTTCAGTGTAAAACAGTGATGACAGAGCCGGGAGTTTCAGTGAAAAATAGTGAGGAGAGAGCTGGGAGTTTCAGTGTGAAACAGTGAGGAGAGAGAAGGGATTTTCAGTGTAAAACAGTGAGGAGAGAGCCGGGAGTTACAGTGTAAAACAGAGTGGAGAGAGCTGGAGGATTCAGTCTAAAACAGTGATGAGAGAGCTGGGAGATTCAATGTAAAACAGTGAGGCGAGTGCTGGGACATTCAGTGTAAAACAGCGAGGAGAGAGCTGGGAGTTTCACTGTAAAACAGTGTGGAGAGAGCTGGGAGTTTCAGTGTAAAACAGCGAGGAGAGAGCTGGGAGTTTCAGGGTATAACAGTGAGGAGAGTGCTGGAGGTTTCATTGTAAAACAGTGAGGAGAGAGCTTGGAGTTTCCGTGTAAAACAGTGAGGAGAGAGCTGGGAGTTACAGTGAAAATCATCGAAGAGGGAGCTGGGAGATTCTGTGTAAAACAGTGAGGAGAGAGCTGGGAGTTTCAGTGTAAAACAGTGAGGAGAGAGCTGGGAGTATCTCTGTAAAACAGTGAGGAGAGAGCTGGATGTTTGACTGTAAAACAGGGTGGACAGAGCTAGAAGTTTCAGTGCTTAAAACAGTGAGGAGAGAGTTGGGACTTTCAGTGTAAATCAGGGAGTAGAGAGCTGGGAGTTTCAGTGTTAAAGACAGTGAGGAGAGAGCTGGGAGTTTCAATGTAAAACAGTGACGAGTGAGCTGGGATTTTCTGTCTCAAACAATGAGTAGAGAGCTGAATTTTTCAGTGTTAATCAGTGAGGAGAGAATAGGAGTTTCAGTGTAAAACAGAGAGGAGATGGCAGGGAGTTTCCGTGTAAAACAGTGAGGAGAGAGCTGGGAGTTTCGGGGTAAAACAGTGAGGAGAGATCAGAGAGTTTCAGTGTAAAACAGCGAGGACAGAGCCGGGAGTTTCAGTGGAAAACAGTGAGGAGAGTGCCGGAAGTTTCAGTGTAAAACAGTGAGGAGGGAGCAGGGTTTTTCAGTGTAAAACAGTGAGGAGAGAGCCGGGTGTTTCAGTGTAAAACAGTGAGGAGAGAGCCGGGTCTTTCAGTGTAAAACAGTGAGGAGAGAGCTCGGAGTATCAGTGAAAAACAGTGAGGAGAGAGCTGGGAGTGTCATTGTAAAACAGTGAGGAGAGAGCTGGGAGTTTCAGTGTAAAAAAGTGAGAAGTGTGCTGGGAGTTTCCATGTATAACTGTGAGGAGAGAGCTCGGAGTTTCCATGCAAAACAGTGAGGAGAGAGCTGCGAGTTTCAGTGTAAAACAGTGAGGAGAGAGCCGGGAGTTTCAGTGTATAACAGCGAGGAGAGAGCCGGGAGTTTTAGTGTAAAACAGTGATGACAGAACCGGGAGTTTCAGTAAAAATAGTGAGGAGAGCTCTGGGAGTTTCAGTGTAAAAAAGTGAGGAGAGACCTGGGAGTTTCAGTGTAAAACAGTGAGGAGAGAGCTGGGAGTTTCCGTGTAAAACAGTGAGGAGAGAGCTGGAGGTTTTAGTGTAAAACAGTGAGGAGAGAGCTGGGCGTTTCAGTGTAAAGCAGTGAGGTGTGAGCTTGGAGTTTCAGTGTTTAAAACAGTGAGGGGAGAGTTGGATGATTCAGTGTAAAACAGTGAGGAGAGAGCTGGGAGTTTCAGTGCAAAACAGTGAGGAGAGAACTGAAAGTTATGATGTAAAACAGTGAGGAGAGAGCTGGGAGTTTCCGTGTAAAACAGTGAGTAGAGAGCTGGGAGTTTCAGTGAAAACCATCGAAGAGAGAGCTGGGTGATTCCGTGTAAAACAGTGAGGAGAGAGCTGGGAGTTTCCGTGTAAAACAGTGAGTAGAGAGCTGGGAGTTTCAGTGAAAACCATCGAAGAGAGAGCTGGGTGATTCCGTGTAAAACAGTGAGGAGAGAGCTGGGAGTTTCAGTGTAAAACAGTAGGGAGAGAGCCGGCAGTTTCAGTGTAAAACAGCGTGGAGAGAGCCGGGAGTTTCAGTGTAAAACAGTGAGGAGAGAGCTGGGTGTTTCAGTGTAAAACAGTGAGGTGAGACCTGGGAGTTTCAGTGTAAAACAGTGAGGAGAGAGCTGGGAGTTTTCGTGTAAAACAGTGAGGATAGAGCTGGGAGTTTCAGTGTAAATCAGCGAAAAGAGAGCTGGGAGTTTCGGGGTAAAACAGTGAGGAGAGAGCTGGGAGTTTCAGTGTAAAACAGTGAGGAGAGAGGTGGATGTTTCAGTGTAAAACAGTGAGGAGAGAGCTGCGAGTTTCAGTGTAAAACAGTGAGGAGAGAGCTGGGAGTTTCCGTGTAAAACAGTGAGTAGAGAGCTGGGGGTTTCAGTGAAAACCATCAAAGAGAGAGCTGGGAGATTCCGTGTAAAACAGTGAGGAGAGAGCTGGGAGTTTCAGGATAAAAATGTGAGGAGAGACCTGGGAGTTTCAGTGCAAAACAGTGAAGAGAGAGCTGGGAGATTCCGTGTAAATCAATGAGGAGTGAGCTGGGAGTTTCAGTGTAAAACAGTGAGGAGAGTGCTGGAGGTTTCATTGTGAAACAGTGAGGAGAGAGCTGGGAGATTCAGTGTAAAACAGTGATGAGAGAGTTGGGAGTTTCAGTGTAAAACAGTGAGAACAGAGGTGGAAGTTTTAGTGTAAAATAGTGAGGAGAGAACTGGGAGTTTCAGGGTAAAACAGTGAGGAGAGAGCTGGGAGGTTCAGTGTAAAACAGCGAGGAGAGTGCTGTGAGTTTTAGTGTAAAACAGTGAGGAGAGAGCTGGAGGTTACAGTGTTAAACAGTGAGGAGAGAGCTGGGAGTTTCAGTGTAAAACAGTGAGAAGAGAGCTGGGAGTTTCAGTGATTAAAACAGTGAGGGGAGAGTTGGGAGATTCAGTGTAAAATAGCGAGGAGAGATCTGGGAGTTACACTGCAAAACAATGAGGAGGGAGTTGGGAGTTTCAGAGTAAAACAGTGAGGGGAGAGCAGGAAGTTTCAGTGTAAAACAGCGAGGTGAGAGCTGGAGGTTTCAGTGTAAAACAGCGAGGATAGAGCTGGGAATTCCAGTGTATAAAAGACTGAGGAGACAGTTGGAGGTTGCAGTGTATAACGGCGAGGAGAGAGCTTGGAATTGCACTGTAAAACAGGGTGGACAGAGTTGGCAGTTTCAGTGTTTAAAACAGTGAGGAGAGAGTTGGGACTTTTAGTGTAAATCAGGGAGTAGAGAGCTGGGATTTTCAGTGTTAAATACAGTGAGGAGAGAGCAGGGAGTTTCAGTGTAAATCAGTGAGGAGAGAGCTGGGAGTTTCTCTGTAAAACAGTGAGGAGAGAGCTGGATGTTTCACTGTAAAACAGGGTGGACAGAGCTGGGAGCTTCAGTGTTTAAAATAGTGATGAGAGAGTTGGGACTTTCAGTGCAAAACAGAGAGGAGACAGCTGGGAGTTTCCGTGTAAAACAGTGATGAGAGAGCTGGGAGTTTCGGTTTAAAACAGTGAGGAGAGATCAGAGAATTTCAGTGTAAAACTGTGAGGAGAGATCCGGGAGTTTCAGTGTAATACAGTGAGGACAGAGCCGGGATTTTCAGTTCAAAACAGTGAGGAGAGCGCCGGCAGTTTCAGTGTAAAACAGTGTGGAGAGAGCCGGGAGTTTCAGTGTAAAACAATGAGGAGAGAGCAGGGTTTTTCAGTGTAAAACAGTGAGGAGAGAGCCGGGTGTTTCAGTGTAAAACAGTGAGGAGAGAGCCGGGTGTTTCAGTGTAAAACAGTGAGGAGAGAACTGGAGGTTTCAGTGTAAAACAGTGAGGAGAGAGCTCGGAGTTTCAGTGAAAAACAGTGAGGAGAGAGCTGGGAGTGTCATTGTGAAACAGTGAGGAGAGAGCTGGCAGATTCAGTGTAAAAAAGTGAGGAGAGAGCCGGGAGTATCAGTGTATAACAGCGAGGAGAGAGCCGGGAGGTTCAGTGTAAAACAGTGATGACAGAGCCGGGAGTTTCAGTCAAAATACTGAGGAGACCTCTGGGAGTTTCAGTGTAAAACAGTGAGGAGAGAGCTAGGAGTTTCAGAGTAAAAAGTGAGGAGAGACCTGGGAGTTTCTGTGTAAAACAGTGAGGAGAGAGCTGGGAGTTTCCGTGTAAAACAGTGAGGAGAAATCTGGAGGTTTTATTGTAAAGCAGTGAGGAGAGAGCTAGGCGTTTCAGTGTAAAGCAGTGAGGAGTCAGCTGGGAGTTTCAGTGTTTTAAACAGTGAGGGGAGAGTTGGAAAATTCAGTGTAAAACAGCGAGGAGAGGGCTGGGAGTTTCCGTGTTTAAAACGGTGAAGGGAGAGTTGGGAGATTCAGTGTAAAACAGCGAGGAGAGGGCTGGGAGTTACACTGCAAAACAGTGAGGAGAGAGCTGGGAGTTACAGTGTAAAACACTGAGGAGAGAGCTGGAAATTTCAGTGTAAAACAGCGAGGAAAGGGCTGGAGGTTTCATTGTAAAACAGCGAGGAGAGAGCTGGGAGTTTCAGTGTTTAAAAGACTGAGGAGAGAGCTGGGAGTTTCAGTATAAAACAGGGTGGGCAGAGCTGGGAGTTTCAGTGATTAAACCAGTGAGGAGAGAGTTGGTACTTTCAGTGTAAATCAGGGAGGAGAGAGCTGGGAGGAACAGTGTTAAAAACAGTGAGAAGAGGGTTGGGAGTTTCAGTGTAAAACAGTGAGGAGAGAGCTGAGAGTTTCAGTGTAAAACAGTGAGGAGAGAGCTGCGAGTTTCAGTGTAAAACAGTAGGGAGAGAGCCGACAGTTTCAGTGTAAAACAGCGTGGAGAGAGCCATGAGTTTCAGTGTAAAAAAGTGATGACAGAGCCGGGAGTTTCAGTGAAAAATAGTGAGGAGAGAGCTGGGAGTTTCAGTGTGAAACAGTGAGGAGAGAGAAGGGAGTTTCAGTGTAAAACAGTGAGGAGAGAGCCGTGAGTTTCAGTGTAAAACAGTGAGGAGAGTGCTGGGAGAATCAGTGTAAAAAGTGAGGAGAGAGCCTGGAGCTTCAGTGTAAAACAGTGAGGAGAGAGCTGGGAGTTTCAGTGTAAAACAGTGAGGAGAAAGCCGGGAGTTACAGTGTAAAACAGAGTGTAGAGAGCTGGAGGATTCAGTCTAAAACACTGATGAGAGAGCTGGGAGATTCAATGTAAAACAGTGAGGCGAGTGCTGGGACATTCAGTGTAAAACAGCGAGGAGAGAGCTGGGAGTTTCACTGTAAAACAGTGTGGAGAGAGCTGGGAGTTTCAGTGTAAAACAGCGAGGAGAGAGCTGGGAGTTTCATTGTAAATCAGTGAGGAGAGAGCTGGGAGTTTCAGTGCAAAAAAGTGAGAAGAGTGCTGGGAGTTTCCGTGTAAAACAGTGAGGAGAGAGCTGGGAGTTTCCGTGTAAAACAATGAGGAGAGAGCTGGGAGTTTCTATGCAATACAGTGAGGAGAGAGCTGCGAGTTTCAGTGTAAAACACTGATGAGAGAGCCGGGAGTTTCAGTGTATAACAGCGAGGAGAGAGCCGGGAGTTTCAGTGTAAAACAGTGATGACAGAGCCGGGAGTTTCAGTAAAAATAATGAGGAGAGCTCTGGGAGTTTCAGTGTAAAACAGGGAGGACAGAGCTGGGAGTTTCAGTGTAAAAAAGTGACGAGAGACCTGGGAGTTTCAGTCTAAAAAAGTGAGGAGAGAGCTGGGAGTTTCCGTGTAAAACAGTGAGGAGAGAGCTGGAGGTTTTAGTGTAAAACAGTGAGGAGAGAGCTGGGCGTTTCAGTGTAAAGCAGTGAGGTGTGAGCTTGGAGTTTCAGTGTTTAAAACAGTGAGGGGAGAGTTGGAAGATTCAGTGTAAAGCAGCGAAGAGAGGGCTGGGAGTTTCAGTGTTTAAAACAGTGAGGGGAGAGTTGGGAGATTCAGTGTAAAACAGCGAGGAGAGGGCTGGGAGTTACACGGCAAAACAGTGAGGAGAGAGCTGGAGGTTTAAGTGTAAAATAGCGAGGAAAGGGCTTGAGGTTTCATTGTAAAACAGCGAGGAGAGACCTGGGAGTTTCAGTGTTTAAGAGACTGAGGAGAGAGTTGGGGGTTGCAGTGTTTAACTGCAGGAGGGAGCTGGGAGTTTCAGTGTAAAACAGGGTGGACAGAGCTGGGAGTTTCAGTGATTAAAACAGTGAGGAGAGAGTTGGTACTTTCAGTGTAAATCAGGGAGGAGAGATCTGGGAGGATCAGTGTTAAAAACAGTGAGGAGAGGGTTGGGAGTTTCAGTGTAAAACAGAGAGGAGAGAGCTGGGAGTTTCAGTGTAAAACAGCGAGGAGAGAGCTGCGAGTTTCAGTGTTAAACAGTAGGGAGAGAGACGGCAGTTTCAGTGTAAAACAGCGTGGAGAGAGCCGTGAGTTTCAGTGTAAAACAGTGATGACAGAGCCGGGAGTTTCAGTGAAAAATAGTGAGGAGAGAGCTGGGAGTTTCAGTGTGAAACAGTGAGGAGAGAGAAGGGATTTTCAGTGTAAAACAGTGAGGAGAGAGCCGGGAGTTACAGTGTAAAACAGAGTGGAGAGAGCTGGAGGATTCAGTCTAAAACAGTGATGAGAGAGCTGGGAGATTCAATGTAAAACAGTGAGGCGAGTGCTGGGACATTCAGTGTAAAACAGCGAGGAGAGAGCTGGGAGTTTCACTGTAAAACAGTGTGGAGAGAGCTGGGAGTTTCAGTGTAAAACAGCGAGGAGAGAGCTGGGAGTTTCAGGGTATAACAGTGAGGAGAGTGCTGGAGGTTTCATTGTAAAACAGTGAGGAGAGAGCTTGGAGTTTCCGTGTAAAACAGTGAGGAGAGAGCTGGGAGTTACAGTGAAAATCATCGAAGAGGGAGCTGGGAGATTCCGTGTAAAACAGTGAGGAGAGAGCTGGGAGTTTCAGTGTAAAACAGTGAGGAGAGAGCTGGGAGTATCTCTGTAAAACAGTGAGGAGAGAGCTGGATGTTTGACTGTAAAACAGGGTGGACAGAGCTAGAAGTTTCAGTGCTTAAAACAGTGAGGAGAGAGTTGGGACTTTCAGTGTAAATCAGGGAGTAGAGAGCTGGGAGTTTCAGTGTTAAAGACAGTGAGGAGAGAGCTGGGAGTTTCAATGTAAAACAGTGACGAGTGAGCTGGGATTTTCTGTCTCAAACAATGAGTAGAGAGCTGAATTTTTCAGTGTTAATCAGTGAGGAGAGAATAGGAGTTTCAGTGTAAAACAGAGAGGAGATGGCAGGGAGTTTCCGTGTAAAACAGTGAGGAGAGAGCTGGGAGTTTCGGGGTAAAACAGTGAGGAGAGATCAGAGAGTTTCAGTGTAAAACAGCGAGGACAGAGCCGGGAGTTTCAGTGGAAAACAGTGAGGAGAGTGCCGGAAGTTTCAGTGTAAAACAGTGAGGAGGGAGCAGGGTTTTTCAGTGTAAAACAGTGAGGAGAGAGCCGGGTGTTTCAGTGTAAAACAGTGAGGAGAGAGCCGGGTCTTTCAGTGTAAAACAGTGAGGAGAGAGCTCGGAGTATCAGTGAAAAACAGTGAGGAGAGAGCTGGGAGTGTCATTGTAAAACAGTGAGGAGAGAGCTGGGAGTTTCAGTGTAAAAAAGTGAGAAGTGTGCTGGGAGTTTCCATGTATAACTGTGAGGAGAGAGCTCGGAGTTTCCATGCAAAACAGTGAGGAGAGAGCTGCGAGTTTCAGTGTAAAACAGTGAGGAGAGAGCCGGGAGTTTCAGTGTATAACAGCGAGGAGAGAGCCGGGAGTTTTAGTGTAAAACAGTGATGACAGAACCGGGAGTTTCAGTAACAATAGTGAGGAGAGCTCTGGGAGTTTCAGTGTAAAAAAGTGAGGAGAGACCTGGGAGTTTCAGTGTAAAACAGTGAGGAGAGAGCTGGGCGTTTCCGTGTAAAACAGTGAGGAGAGAGCTGGAGGTTTTAGTGTAAAACAGTGAGGAGAGAGCTGGGCGTTTCAGTGTAAAGCAGTGAGGTGTGAGCTTGGAGTTTCAGTGTTTAAAACAGTGAGGGGAGAGTTGGATGATTCAGTGTAAAACAGTGAGGAGAGAGCTGGGAGTTTCAGTGCAAAACAGTGAGGAGAGAACTGAAAGTTATGATGTAAAACAGTGAGGAGAGAGCTGGGAGTTTCCGTGTAAAACAGTGAGTAGAGAGCTGGGAGTTTCAGTGAAAACCATCGAAGAGAGAGCTGGGTGATTCCGTGTAAAACAGTGAGGAGAGAGCTGGGAGTTTCAGTGTAAAACAGTAGGGAGAGAGCCGGCAGTTTCAGTGTAAAACAGCGTGGAGAGAGCCGGGAGTTTCAGTGTAAAACAGTGAGGAGAGAGCTGGGTGTTTCAGTGTAAAACAGTGAGGTGAGAGCTGGGAGTTTCAGTGTAAAACAGTGAGGAGAGACCTGGGAGTTTCAGTGTAAAACAGTGAGGAGAGAGCTGGGAGTTTTCGTGTAAAACAGTGAGGATAGAGCTGGGAGTTTCAGTGTAAATCAGCGAAAAGAGAGCTGGGAGTTTCGGGGTAAAACAGTGAGGAGAGAGCTGGGAGTTTCAGTGTAAAACAGTGAGGAGAGAGGTGGATGTTTCAGTGTAAAACAGTGAGGAGAGAGCTGCGAGTTTCAGTGTAAAACAGTGAGGAGAGAGCTGGGAGTTTCCGTGTAAAACAGTGAGTAGAGAGCTGGGGGTTTCAGTGAAAACCATCAAAGAGAGAGCTGGGAGATTCCGTGTAAAACAGTGAGGAGAGAGCTGGGAGTTTCAGGATAAAAATGTGAGGAGAGACCTGGGAGTTTCAGTGCAAAACAGTGAAGAGAGAGCTGGGAGATTCCGTGTAAATCAATGAGGAGTGAGCTGGGAGTTTCAGTGTAAAACAGTGAGGAGAGTGCTGGAGGTTTCATTGTGAAACAGTGAGGAGAGAGCTGGGAGATTCAGTGTAAAACAGTGATGAGAGAGTTGGGAGTTTCAGTGTAAAACAGTGAGAACAGAGGTGGAAGTTTTAGTGTAAAATAGTGAGGAGAGAGCTGGGAGTTTCAGGGTAAAACAGTGAGGAGAGAGCTGGGAGGTTCAGTGTAAAACAGCGAGGAGAGTGCTGTGAGTTTTAGTGTAAAACAGTGAGGAGAGAGCTGGAGGTTACAGTGTTAAACAGTGAGGAGAGAGCTGGGAGTTTCAGTGTAAAACAGTGAGAAGAGAGCTGGCAGTTTCAGTGTTTAAAACAGTGAGGAGAGAGTTGGGACTTTTAGTGTAAATCAGGGAGTAGAGAGCTGGGATTTTCAGTGTTAAATACAGTGAGGAGAGAGCAGGGAGTTTCAGTGTAAATCAGTGAGGAGAGAGCTGGGAGTTTCTCTGTAAAACAGTGAGGAGAGAGCTGGATGTTTCACTGTAAAACAGGGTGGACAGAGCTGGGAGCTTCAGTGTTTAAAATAGTGATGAGAGAGTTGGGACTTTCAGTGCAAAACAGAGAGGAGACAGCTGGGAGTTTCCGTGTAAAACAGTGATGAGAGAGCTGGGAGTTTCGGTTTAAAACAGTGAGGAGAGATCAGAGAGTTTCAGTGTAAAACTGTGAGGAGAGATCCGGGAGTTTCAGTGTAATACAGTGAGGACAGAGCCGGGATTTTCAGTTCAAAACAGTGAGGAGAGCGCCGGCAGTTTCAGTGTAAAACAGTGTGGAGAGAGCCGGGAGTTTCAGTGTAAAACAATGAGGAGAGAGCAGGGTTTTTCAGTGTAAAACAGTGAGGAGAGAGCCGGGTGTTTCAGTGTAAAACAGTGAGGAGAGAGCCGGGTGTTTCAGTGTAAAACAGTGAGGAGAGAACTGGAGGTTTCAGTGTAAAACAGTGAGGAGAGAGCTCGGAGTTTCAGTGTAAAAAAGTGAGGAGAGAGCCGGGAGTATCAGTGTATAACAGCGAGGAGAGAGCCGGGAGGTTCAGTGTAAAACAGTGATGACAGAGCCGGGAGTTTCAGTCAAAATACTGAGGAGACCTCTGGGAGTTTCAGTGTAAAACAGTGAGGAGAGAGCTAGGAGTTTCAGAGTAAAAAGTGAGGAGAGACCTGGGAGTTTCTGTGTAAAACAGTGAGGAGAGAGCTGGGAGTTTCCGTGTAAAACAGTGAGGAGAAATCTGGAGGTTTTATTGTAAAGCAGTGAGGAGAGAGCTAGGCGTTTCAGTGTAAAGCAGTGAGGAGTCAGCTGGGAGTTTCAGTGTTTTAAACAGTGAGGGGAGAGTTGGAAGATTCAGTGTAAAACAGCGAGGAGAGGGCTGGGAGTTTCAGTGTTTAAAACAATGAGGGGAGAGTTGGGAGATTCAGTGTAAAACAGCGAGGAGAGGGCTGGGAGTTACACTGCAAAACAGTGAGGAGAGAGCTGGGAGTTACAGTGTAAAACACTGAGGAGAGAGCTGGAAATTTCAGTGTAAAACAGCGAGGAAAGGGCTGGAGGTTTCATTGTAAAACAGCGAGGAGAGAGCTGGGAGTTTCAGTGTTTAAAAGACTGAGGAGAGAGTTGGGGGTTGCAGTGTTTAACAGCAGTAGAGAGCTGGGAGTTTCAGTGTAAAACAGGGTGGACAGAGCTGGGAGTTTCAGTGTTTAAAACAGTGAGGAGAGAGTTGGTACTTTCAGTGTAAATCAGGGAGGAGACAGCTGAGAGTTTCAGTGTTAAAAACAGTGAGGAGAGAGCTGGGGGTTTCTGCGTCAGACAGTGAGAAGAGAGCCAGTAGTTTCTGTGTGAAACAGTGAGGAGAGAGCATTGAGTTTCAGTGTAAAACAGTGAGGAGTGAGCCGTGAGTTTCAGTGTAAAACAGTGAGGAGAGTGCTGGGAGAATCAGTGTAAAAAGTCAGGAGAGAGCCTGGAGATTCAGTGTAAACCAGTGAGGAGAGAGCCGAGAGTTATAGTGTAAAACAGAGTGGAGAGAGCTAGAGGATTCAGTGTAAAACAGTGATGAGAGAGCTGGGAGATTCAATGTAAAACAATGAGGCGAGTGCTGGGACATTCAGTGTAAAACAGTGAGGAGAGCGCTGGGAGTTTCACTGTAAAACAGTGTGGAGAGAGCTGGGAGTTTCACTGAAAAACAGCGAGGAGAGAGCTGGGAGTTTCAGTGTAAAACAGTGAGCAGAGAGGTGGATGTATCAGTGTAAAACAGTGAGGAGAGAGCTGCGAGTTTCAGTGTAAAACAGTGAGGAGAGAGCTGGGAGTTTCCGTGTAAAACAGTGAGGAGAGAGCTGGTAGCTTCAGTGAAAATCATCGAAGAGAGAGCTGGAAGATTCCGTGTAAAACAGTGAGGAGAGAGCTGGAAGTTTCAGTGTAAAACAGTGAGGAGAGAGCTGCGAGTTTCAGTGTAAATCAGTAGGGAAAGAGCCGGCAGTTTCAGTGTAAAACAGCTTGGAGAGAGCCGGCAGTTTCAGTGTAAAACAGCGTGGAGAGAGCCGGGAGTTACAGTGTTTAAAACAGTGAGGAGAGAGTTGTGACTTTCAGTGTAAATTAGGGAGTAGAGAGCTGGAAGTTTCAGTGTTAAAAACAGTGAGGAGAGAGCTGGGAGTTTCAGTGTAATACAGTGAGGAGAGAGCTGGGAGATTCTGTGTAAAACAGTGAGGAGAGAGCTGGATGTTTCACTGTAAAACAGGGTGGAGAGAGCTGGGAGTTTCAGTGTTTAAAACATTGAGGAGAGTGTTGGGACTTTCAGTGTAAATCAGGGAGTAGAGATCTGGGATTTTCAGTGTCAAACACAGTGAGGAGAGAGTGGGAGTTTCAGTGTAAAACAGTGATGAGAGAGCTGGGACTTTCTGTGTAAAAGAATGAGGAGAGAGCTGGATGTTTCAGTGTTAATCAGTGAGGAGAGAGCTGGGAGTTTCAGTGTAAAACAGAGAGGAGAGAGCTGGGAGTTTCCGTGTAAAACAGTGAGGAGAAAGGTGGGAGTTTCGGGGTAAAACAGTGAAGAGAGATCAGAGAGTTTCAGTGTAAAACAGTGAGGACAGAGCCGGGAGTGTCAGTGCAAAACAGTGAGGAGTGCGCCGGCAGTTTCAGTGTAAAACAGTGAGGAGAGAGCCGGGTGTTTCATTGTAAAACAGTGAGGAGAGAGCCGGGTGTTTCAGTGTAAAACAGTGAGGAGAGAGCAGGAGGTTTCAGTGTAAAACAGTGAGGAGAGAGCTCGGAGTTTCAGTGAAAAACAGTATGGAGAGAGCTGGGAGTGTCATTGCAAAACAGTGAGGAGAGAGCTGGGAGTGTCAGTGTAAAAAAGTGAGAAGAGTGCTGGGAGTTTCCGTGTAAAACAGTGAGGAGAGAGCTGGGAGTTTCCATGCAAAACAGTGAGGAGAGAGCTGCGAGTTTCAGTGTAAAACAGTGAGAAGAGAGCCGGGAATTTCAGTGTATAACAGCGAGGAGAGAGCCGGGAGTTTCAGTGTAAAACAGTGATGACAGAGCCGGGAGTTTCAGTAAAAATAGTGAGTAGAGCTCTGGGAGTTTCTTTGTAAACAGTGAGGAGAGAGCTGGGAGTTTCAGTGTAAAAAAGTGTGGAGAGACCTGGGAGTTTCAGTGTAAAACAGTGAGGAGAGAGCTGGGAGTTTCCGTGTGAAGCAGTGAGGAGAGAGCTGGAGGTATTAGTGTAAAACAGTGAGGAGAGAGCTGGGCGTGTCAGTGTAAAGCAGTGAGGTGTGATCTGGGAGTTTCAGTGTTTAAAACAGTGAGGGGAGAGTTGGAAGATTCAGTGTAAAACAGCGAGGAGAGGGCTGGCAGTTTCAGTGTTTAAAACAGTGAGGGGAGAGTTGGGAGATTCAGTGTAAAACAGCGAGGAGAGGGCTGGGAGTTACATTTCAAAACAGTGAGGAGAGAGCTGGAAGTTGCAGTGTAAAACAGCGAGGAAAGGGCTGGAGGTTTCATTGTAAAACACGAGGAGAGAGCTGGTAGTTTCAGTATTTAAAAGGCTGAGACGAGAGTTGGGGGTTGCAGTGTTTAACAGCAGGAGAGAGCTGGGAGTTTCAGTGTAAAACAGGGTGGACAGAGCTGGGAGTTTCAGTGATTAAAACAGTGAGGAGAGAGTTGGTACTTTCAGTGTAAATCAGGGAGGAGAGAGCTGGGAGTTTCAGTGTAAAAAACAGTGAGGAGAGGGTTGGGAGTTTCAGTGTAAAACAGTGAGGAGAGAGCCGGGGGATTCAGTGTCAGACAGTGAGGAGAGAGCCGGTAGTTTCAGTGTGAAACAGTGAGGAGAGAGAAGGGAGTTTCAGTGTAAAACATTGAGGAGAGACCCTTGATTTTCAGTGTAAAACAGTGAGGAGAGTGCTGGGAGAATCAGTGTAAAAAGTGAGGAGAGAGCCGGGAGTTTCAGTCAAAAACAGTGAGGTGAGAGCTGGGCGATTCAGTGTAAAACAGTGAGGAGAGATCCGGGAGATTCAATGTATAACAGTGAGGCGAGTGCTGGGACTTTCAGTGTAAAAGAGCGAGGAGAGAGTGGGAGTTTCACTGTAAAACAGTGTGGAGAGAGCAAGGAGTTTCAGTGTAAAACAGCGAGGAGAGAGCTGGGAGCTTCAGGGTATAACAGTGAGGAGAGTGCTGGAGGTTTTTTTGTAAAACGGTGAGGAGAGAGCTGGGAGTTTCAGTGTAAAACAGTGAGGAGAGAGATGGATGTTTCAGTGTAAAACAGTGAGGAGAGAGCTGGGAGTTTCCGTGTACAAAAGTGTGGAGAGAGCTGGGAGTTTCAGGGTATAACAGTGAGGAGAATGCTGGAGGTTTTATTGTAAAACGGTGAGGAGAGAGCTGGGAGTTTCAGTGTAAGACAGTGAGGAGAGAGCTGCGAGTTTCAGTGTAAAACAGTGAGGAGAGAGCTGGGAGTTTCCGTGTAAAACAGTGAGGAGAGAGCTGGGAGTTTCAGTGTAAAACAGTGAGGAAAGAGCTGTGAGTTTCACTGTAAAACAGTAGGGAGAGAGCCGGCAGTTTCAGTGTAAAACAGCGTGGAGAGAGCCGGGAGTTTCAGTGTAAAACAGTGATGACAGAGCCTAGAGTTTCAGTGAAAAATAGTGAGGTGAGAGCTGGGAGTTTCAGTGTAAAACAGTGAAGAGAGAGCCGGGAGTTTCAGTGTAAAACAGTGAGTAGAGATCCGGGAGATTTAGTGTAAACCAGTGAGGAAAGAACCGGGAGATTCAGTGTAAAACAGTGAGTAGAGAGCCGGGAGATTCAGTGTAAACCACAGAGGAAAGAACCGGGAGTTTCAGTGTAAAACAGTGAGGAGAGACCTTGGAGTTTCAGTATAAAATAGTGAGGAGAGAGCTGGGAGTTTCCGTGTAAAACAGTAAGGAGAGAGCTGGGAGTTATCGTGTAAAACAGTGAGGAGAGAGCTGGGAGTTTCAGTGTAAAACAGTGAGGAGTGAGCTGGGAGTTCCAGCGTAAAAAAGTGAGGAGAGACCTGGGAGTTTCAGTGTAAAACAGTGAGGAGAGAGCTGGGGGTTCCCGCGTTAAACAGTGAGGAGTGAGCTGGGAGTTTCCATGTAAAACAGTGAGGAGAGAGCTGGGAACTTCAGTGTAAATCAGCAAAGAGAGAGCTGGGAGTTTCGGTGTAAAATAGTGAGGAGAGCGCAGGGAGTTTCAGTGTTAAACAGTGAAGAGAGATCCGGGAGTTTCAGTGTAAAACAGTGAGTAGAGAGCCGGGAGATTCAGTGTAAACCAGTGAGGAAAGAACCGGGAGTTTCAGTGTAAAACAGTGAGGAGAGAGCCGGGGAGTTTCAGTGTAAAACAGTGAGGAGAGTGCTGGTGGTTTCATTGTAAAACAGTGATGAGAGAGCAGGGAGTTTCAGTGTAAAACTGTGAGGGGAGAGCCTGGCGTTTCTGTGTAAAACAGTGAGGAGAGAGCTGGAGGTTCCAGTGTAAAACAATGAGGAGTGAGCCGGGTGTTTCCGTGTAAAACAGTGAAGAGAGAGCTGCGAGATTCAGTGTAAAACAGTGAAGTGAAAGCGGGGAGTTTCAGTGTAAAACAGTGAGGAGAGAGCCTGGAGTTTCAGTAAAAAACAGTGAGGAGAGTGCCGGGAGTTTCAGTGTATATCAGTGAGGAGAGAGCTGGAGGTTTCAGTGGAAAACAGTGAGGAGAGAGCTGGGAGTTTCACTGTAAAACAGCGAGGAGAGTGCTGTGAGTTTCAATGTAAAACAGTGAGGAGAGAGCAGGAGGTTATAGTGTCAAACAGTGAGGAGAGAGTTGGGAGTTTCAGTGTAAAGAGTGAGGAGAGAGCTGGGAGATTCGGTCTTTAAAACAGTGACGAGAGAGCTGGGAGTTCAATGTAAAACAGCGAGGCGAGTGTTGGGAGTTTCAGTGTAAAACAGTGAAGAGATTGCTAGCAGTTTCAGTGTAAAACAGTTAGTAGCGCGTCGGGACTTTCAGCGTAAAACATTGAGGAGAGAGCTGGGAGTTATAGTGTAAAACAGTGACGAGAGATCTGGGAGTTTCACTGTAAAACAGTGAAGACAGAGCTGGGAGATTCGGGGTAAATCAGTGAGGAGAGAGCAGGGAGTTTCAGGCTAAAACAGTGAGGAGAGAGCAGGGAGTTTCTGTGTAAAACAGTGAAGAGAGAGCAGGGAGTATCAATGTAAAACAGTGAGGAGAGAGCTGGGAGTTTCAGTGTAAAATAGTGAAGAGAGAGCAGGGAGTATCAGTGTAAAACAGTGAGGTGGGAGCTGGGAGTTTCCGCATTAAACAGTGAGGAGAGAGCTGGGAGTTTCCGTGTAAAACAGTGAGGAGAGAGCTGGGAATTTCAGTGTAAAACAGCAAAGAGAGAGCTGGGAGTTTCGGGGTAAAATAGTGTGGAGAGCACAGGGAGTTTCAGTGTAAAACAGTGAAGAGAGAGCCGGGAGTTTCAGTGTAAAACAGTGAGTAGAGAGCCGGGAGATTCAGTGTAAACCATTGAGGAAAGAACCGGGAGTTTCAGTGTAAAACAGTGAGGAGAGAGCCGGGGAGTTTCAGTAAAAAACAGTGAGGAGAGAGCCGGGAGTTTCAGTGTATATCAGTGAGGAGAGAGCTGGAGGTTTCATTGTCAAACAGTGAAGATAGAGCCGGGTGTTTCAGTGTAAAACAGTGAGGAGAGAGCCGGGAGTTTCAGTGTATAACAGCGAGGAGAGAGCCGGGATGTTCAGTAAAAAAAGTGAGCAGAGCTCTGGGAGTATCAGTGTAAAACAGTGAGGAGAGAGCTGGGGGTTTCAGTGTAAAATAGTGAGAGAGACCTGGGAGTTTCAGTGTAAAACAGTGAGGAGAGAGCTGGGAGTTTCCGTGTAAAACAGTGAGGAGAGAGCTGGAGGTTTTAGTGTAAAACAGAGAGGAGTGAGCTGGGAGTTTCATTGTAAAACAGTGAGGAGAGTGCTGGGAGTTTCAGTGTAAAAAAGTGAGAAGAGTGCTGGGAGTTTCCGTGTAAAACAGTAAGGAGAGAGCTGGGAGTTTTCGTGTAAAACAGTGAGGAGAGAGCTGCGAGTTTCATTTTAAAACAGCGAGGAGAGAGCCGGGAGTTTCAGTGTAAATCAGTGATGACAGAGCCAGGAGTTTCAGTGAAAAATAGTGAGGAGAGAGCTGGGAGTTTCAGTGTAAAACAGTGAGGAATGAGCTGGGAGTATCAGCGTAAAAAAGTGAGGAGAGACCTGGGAGTTTCAGTGTAAAACAGTGAGGAGAGAGCTGGGAGTTTCCGCGTTAAACAGTAAGGAGAGAGCTGGGAGTTTCCGTGTAAAACAGTGAGGAGAGAGCTGGGAACTTCAGTGTAAATCAGCAAAGAGAGAGCTGGGAGTTTCGGGGTAAAATAGTGAGGAGAGCGCAGGGAGTTTCAGTGTAAAACAGTGAAGAGAGAGCCGGGAGTTTCAGTGTAAAACAGTGAGTAGAGAGCTGGGAGAATCAGTGTAAACCAGTGAGGAATGAAGCGGGAGTTTCAGTGTAAAACAGTGAGGAGAGAGCCGGGGAGTTTCAGTGTAAAACAGTGAGGAGAGTGCTGGTGGTTTCATTGTAAAACAGTGAGTTGAGAGCTGGGCGTTTCTGTGTAAAACAGTGAGGAGAGAGCTGGAGGTTCCAGTGTAAAATAATAAGGAGAGAGCCGGGAGTTTCCGTGTGAAACAGTGAGGAGAGAGCTGGGAGATTCATTGTAAAACAGTGAAGAGAAAGCGGGGAGTTTCAGTGTAAAACAATGCGGAGAGAGCCGGGAGTTTCAGTAAAAAACAGTGAGGAGAGAGTCGGGAGTTTCAGTGTATATCAGTGAGGAGAGAGCTGGAGGTATCAGTGTAAAACAGTGAGGAGAGAGCCGAAAGTTTCAGTGTAAAACAATGAGGAGAGAGCAGGGTTTTTCAGTGTAAAACAGTGTGGAGAGAGCCGGGTGTTTCAGTGTAAAACAGTGATGACAGAGCCGGGAGTTTCAGTAAAAATAGTGAGGAGAGCTCTGGGAGTTTTAGTGTAAAACAGTTAGGAGAGAGCTGGGAGTTTCAGTGTAAAAAAGTGAGTAGAGACCTGGGGGTTTCAGTGTAAAACAGTGAGGAGAGAGCTGGGAGTTTCCGTGTAAAACAGTGAGGAGAGAGCTGGAGGTTTTAGTGTAAAACAGTGAGGAGAGAGCTGGGCGTTTCAGTGTAAAGCAGTGAGGATTCAGATGGGAGTTTCAGTGTTTTAAACAGTGAGGGGAGAGTTGGAAGATTCAGTGTAAAACAGCGAGGAGAGGGCTGGGAGTTACAGTGTTTAAAACAGTGAGGGGAGAGATGGGAGATTCAGTGTAAAACAGCGAGGAGAGGGCTGGATGTTTCAGTGTAAAACAGCGAGGAAAGGGCTGGAGTTTTCATTGTAAAACAGCGAGGAGAGAGCTGGGAGTTTCAATGTTTAAAAGTCTGAGGAGAGAGTTGGGGGTTGCAGTGTTTAACAGCAGGAGAGAGCTGGGGGCTTCAGTGTAAAACAGGGTGGACAGAGCTGGGAGATTCAGTGTTTAAAACAGTGATGAGAGAGTTGGTACTTTCAGTGTAAATCAGGGAGGAGAGAGCTGGTAGTTTCAGTGTTAAAAACAGTGCGGAGAGAGTTGGGAGTTTCAGTGTAAAACAGTGAGGAGAGAGCTGGGGGTTTCAGTGTCAGACAGTGAGGAGAGAGCCGGTAGTTTCAGTGTGAAACAGTGAGGAGAGAGAAGGGAGTTTCAGAGTAAAACAGTGAGGAGACTGCTGGGAGAAACAGTGTAAAAGGTGAGGAGAGAGCTGGGAGTTTCAGTGTAAAACAGTGAGGAGAGAGCCGGGAGTTACAGTGTAAAACAGAGTGGAGAGAGCTTGGAGATTCAATGTAAAAGAGTGAGGCGAGTGCTGGGACATTCAGTGTAAAACAGCGAGCAGAGAGCTGGGAGTTTCATTGTAAAACAGTGTGGAGAGAGCTGGGAGTTTCAGTGTAAAACAGCGAGGAGAGAGCTGGGAGTTTCAGGGTATAACAGTGAGGAGAGTGCTGGAGGTTTCATTGTAAAACAGTGAGGAGGGAGCTGGGAGTTTCAGTGTAAAAGAGTTTGGAGAGAGGTGGATGTATCAGTGTGAAGCAGTGAGGAGAGAGCAGTGAGTTTCAGTGTAAAACAGTGAGGAGAGAGCTGGGAGTTTCCGTGTAAAACAGTGAGGAGAGAGCTGGGAGTTTCAGTGAAAATCATCGAAGAGAGAGCTGGGAGATTCCGTGAATAACAGTGAGGAGAGAGCTGGGAGTTTCAGTGTAAAACAGTGAGGAGAGAGCTGGGAGTTACTCTGTAAAACAGTGAGGAGAGAGCAGGATGTTTCACTGTAAAACAGGGTGGACAGAGCTGGGAGTTTCAGTGTTTAAGAAAGTGATGAGAGAGTTGGGACTTTCAGTGTAAATCTGGGAGTAGAGAGCTGGGAGTTTCAATGTTAAGGACAGTGAGGAGAGAGCTGGGAGTTTCAGTGTAAAACAGTGAGGAGAGAGCTGGGAGTTTCTGTGTAAAACAATGAGGAGAGAGCTGAATGTTTCAGTGTTAATCAGTGAGGAGAGAGCTGGGAGTTTCTGTGTAAAACAGAGAGGAGAGAGCTGGGAGTTTCCGTGTAAATCAGGGAGGAGAGAGCAGGGAGATTCGGTGTTTAAAACATGAACGAGAGAGCTGGGAGTTCAATGTAAAACAGCGAGGCGAGTGTTGCGAGTTTCAGTGTAAAAAAGTGAGGAGAGTGCTGGCAGTTTCAGTGTAAAACAGTTAGTAGCGCGTCGGGACTTTCAGCGTAAAACAGTGAGGAGAGAGCTGGGAGTTATAGTGTAAAACAGTGAAGAGAGAGCAGGCAGTTCCACTGTAAAACAGTGAAGAGAGAGCTGGGAGATTCGGGGTAAATTAGTGAGGAGCGAGCAGGGAGTTTCAGGCTAAAACAGTGAGGAGAGTGCTGGGAGTTTCAGTGTAAAACAGTGAAGAGAGAGCAGGGAGTATCAGTGTAAAACAATGAGGCGAGAGCCGGGAGTTTCAGTGTAAAATTGTGAGGAGGGTGCCGAGAGTTTCAGTGTAAAACAGTGAGGAGAGAGCTGGGAGTTTCAGTGCAAAACACTGAGGAGAGAACAGGGAGTTTCAGTGAAAAACAGCGAGGAGAGAGCTGGGAGTTTCAGTGTAAAACAGCAAAGAGAGAGCTGGGAGTTTCGGGGTAAAGCAGTGAGGAGAGAGCAGGGAGTTTCAATGTAAAACAGTGACGAGAGAGCCGGGAGTTTCAGTGTAAATCTGTGAGGACAGTGCCGGGTGTTTCGGTTTAAAACAGTGAGGGGAGCAACGGGAGTTTCAGTGTAAAACAGTGAGAAGAGTGCCGGTAGTTTCAGTGTGAAACAGTGAGGAGAGAGCTGGGAGTTTCAGTGTAAAACAGCGAGGAGAGAGCTGGGTGTTTCAGGGTATAACAGTGAGGAGAGTGCTGGAGGTTTCATTGTAAAACAGAGAGGAGAGAGCTGGGAGTTTCAGTGTGAAACAGTGAGGAGAGAGGTGGATGTTTCAGAGTAAAAGAGTGAGGAGAGAGCTGCGAGTTTCAGTGTAAAACAGTGAGGAGAGAGCTGGGAGTTTCCGTGTAAAACAGTGAGGAGAGAGCTGGGAGATTCAGGGTAAAACAGCGAGGAGAGGGCTGGGAGTTACACTGCAAAACAGTGAGGAGAGAGCTGGGAGATACAGTGTAAAACACTGAGGAGAGAGCTGGAAGTTTCAGTGTAAAACAGCGAGGAAAGGGCTGGAGATTTCATTGTAAAACAGCGAGGAGAGAGCTGGGAGTTTCAGTGTAAAACAGGGTGGACAGAGCTGGGAGTTTCAGTGCTTAAAACAGTGAGGAGAGAGTTGGTACATTCAGTGTAAATCAGGGAGGAGAGAGCTGGGAGTTTCAGTGTTAAAAACAGTGAGGAGAGAGTTCGGAGTTTCAGTGTAAAACAGTGAGGAGAGAGCTGCGGGTTTCAGTGTCAGACAGTGAGCAGAGAGCCGGTAGTTTCAGTGTGAAACAGAGAGGAGAGAGAAGGGAGTTTCAGTGTAAAACAGTGAGGAGAGAGCCGAGAGTTGCAGTGCAAAACAGAGTGGAGAGAGCTGGAGGATTCAGTGTAAATCAGTGATGAGAGAGCTGGGAGATTCGATGTAAAACAGTGAGGCGAGTGCTGGGACATTCAGTGTAAAACTGCGAGGAGAGAGCTGGGAGTTTCACTGTAAAACAGTGTGGAGAGAGCTGGGAGTTTCAGTGTAAAACAGCGAGGAGAGAGCTGGGAGTTTCTGGGTATAACAGTGAGGAGAGTGCTGGACGTTTAATTGTAAAACAGTGAGTAGAGAGCTGGGAGTTTCAGTTTAAAACAGTGAGGAGAGAGGTGGATGTTTCAGTGTAAAACAGTGAGGAGTGAGCTGCGAGTTTCAGTGTAAAACAGTGAGGAGAGAGCTGGGAGTTTCCGTTTAAAACAGTGAGGAGAGAGCTGGGAGTTTCAGTGTAAAACAGTGAGGAGAGAGCTGCGAGATTCCGTGTAAAACAGTGAGGAGAGAGCTGGATGTTACACTTTAAAACGGGGTGGACAGAGCTGGTAGTTTCAGTGTTTAAAACAGTGAGGAGAGAGTTGGGACTTTCAGTGTAATTCAGGGAGTAGAGAGCTGGGAGTTTCAGTGTTTAAGACAGTGAGGAGAGAGCTGGGAGTTTCAGTGTAAAACAGTGAGGAGAGAGCTGGGAGTTTCTGTGTAAAACAATGAGGAGAGAGCTGAATCTTTCAGTGTTAATCAGTGAGGAGTGAGCTGGGAGTTTCAGTGTAAAACAGGAGAGAGCTGGGAGTTTCCGTGTAAAACATTGAGGAAGGAGCTGGGAGTTTCGGGGTAAAACAGTGAGGAGAGATCAGAGAGTTTCAGTGTAAAACAGCAAGGACAGAGCCAGGAGTTTCAGTGCAAAACAGTGAAGAGAGCGCAGGCAGTTTCAGATTAAAACAGTGAGGAGAGAGCACGGAGTTTCAGTGCAAAACAATGAGGAGAGCGCCGGCAGTTTCAGTGTAAAACAGTGAGGAGAGAGGAGGGTGTTTCAGTGTAAAACAGTGAGGAGAGAGCCGGGAGTTTCAGTGTAAAACAGTGAGGAGAGAGCTGGAGGTTTCAGTGTAAAACAGTGAGGAGAGAGCTCGGAGTTTCAGTGAAAAACAGTGAGGAGAGAGCTGGGAGTGTCATTGTAAAACAGTGACGAGAGAGCTGGGAGTTTCAGTGGAAAAAAGTGAGAAGAGTGCTGGGAGTTTCCATGCAAAACAGTGAGGAGAGAGCTGCGAGTTTCAGTGTAAAACAGTGAGGAGAGAGCTCGGAGTTTCAGTGTATAACAGCGAGGAGAGAGCCGGGAGTTTCAGTGTAAAACAGTGATGACAGAGCCGGGAGTTTCAGTAAAAATAGTGAGGAGAGCTCTGGGAGTTTCAGTGTAAAACAGTGAGGAGAGAGCTGGGAGTTTCAGTGTAAAAAAGTGTGGAGAGAACTGGGAGTTTCAGTGTAAAACGGAGAGGAGAGAGCAGGGAGTTTCCGTGTAAAACAGTGAGGAGAGAGCTGGAGGTTTTAGTGTAAAACAGTGAGGAGAGAGCTGGGCGTTTCAGTGTAAAGCAGTGAGGTGTGAGCTTAGAGTTTCAGTGTTTAAAACAGTGAGGGGAGAGTTGGAAGCTTCAGTGTAAAACAGCGAGGAGAGGGCTGGGAGTTTCAGTGTTTAAAAGACTGAGGAGAGAGTTGGGGGTTGCAGTGTTTAACAGCAGGAAAGAGGTGGGAGTTTCAGTGTAAAACAGCGAGGAAAGGGCTGGAGGTTTCATTGTAAAACAGCGAGGAGAGAGCTGGGAGTTTCAGTGTTTAAAAGACTGAGGAGAGAGTTGGGGGTTGCAGTGTTTAACAGCAGGAGAGAGCTGGGAGTTTCAGTGTAAATCAGGGTGGACAGAGCTGGGAGTTTCAGTGATTAAAACAGTGAGGAGAGAGTTGGTACTTTCAGTGTAAATCAGGGAGGAGAGAGCTGGGAGTTTCAGTGTTAAAAAGAGTGAGGAGAGGGTTGGGAGTTTCCGTGTAAAACAGTGAGGAGAGAGCTGGAGGTTTTAGTGTAAAACAGTGAGGAGAGAGCTGGGCGTTTCAGTGTAAAGCAGTGAGGTGTGAGCTTAGAGTTTCAGTGTTTAAAACAGTGAGGGGAGAGTTGGAATCTTCAGTGTAAAACAGCGAGGAGAGGGCTGGGAGTTTCAGTGTTTAAAAGACTGAGGAGAGAGTTGGGGGTTGCAGTGTTTAACAGCAGGAGAGAGGTGGGAGTTTCAGTGTAAAACAGGGTGGACAGAGCTGGGAGTTTCAGTGATTAAAACAGTAAGGAGAGAGTTGGTACTTTCAGTGTGAATCAGGGAGGAGAGAGCTGGGAGTTTCAGTGTTAAAAAGAGTGAGGAGAGGGTTGGGAGTTTCAGTGTAAAACAGTGAGGAGAGAGCTGGGGGTTTCAGTGTCAGACAGTGAGGAGAGAGCCGGTATTTTCAGTGTGAAACAGTGAGGAGAGAGAAGGGAGTTTCAGAGTAAAACAGTGAGGAGACTGCTGGGAGAATCATTGTAAAAAGTGAGGAGAGAGCTGGGAGTTTCAGTGTAAAACAGTGAGGAGAGAGCCGGGAGTTACAGTGTAAAACAGAGTGGAGAGAGCTTGGAGATTCAATGTAAAAGAGTGAGGCGAGTGCTGGGACATTCAGTGTAAAACAGCGAGCAGAGAGCTGGGAGTTTCATTGTAAAACAGTGTGGAGAGAGCTGGGAGTTTCAGTGTAAAACAGCGAGGAGAGAGCTGGGAGTTTCAGGGAATCACAGTGAGGAGAGTGCTGGAGATTTCATTGTAAAACAGTGAGGAGGGAGCTGGGAGTTTCAGTGTAAAAGAGTTTGGAGAGAGGTGGATGTATCAGTGTAAAGCAGTGAGGAGAGAGCAGTGAGTTTCAGTGTAAAACAGTGAGGAGAGAGCTGGGAGTTTCCGTGTAAAACAGTGAGGAGAGAGCTGGGAGTTTCAGTGAAAATCATCGAAGAGAGAGCTCGGATATTCTGTGTAAAACAGTGAGGAGAGAGCTGGCAGTTTCGGTGTAAAACAGTGAGGAGAGAGCTGGGAGTTACTCTGTAAAACAGTGAGGAGAGAGCAGGATGTTTCACTGTAAAACAGGGTGGACAGAGCTGGGAGTTTCAGTGTTTAAAAAAGTGAGGAGAGAGTTGGGACTTTCAGTGTAAATCAGGGAGTAGAGAGCTGGGAGTTTCAATGTTAAGGACAGTGAGGAGAGAGCTGGGAGTTTCAGTGTAAAACAGTGAGGAGAGGGCTGGGAGTTTCTGTGTAAAACAATGAGGAGAGAGCTGAATGTTTCAGTGTTAATCAGTGAGGAGAGAGCTGGGAGTTTCTGTGTAAAACAGAGAGGAGAGAGCTGGGAGTTTCCGTGTAAATCAGGGAGGAGAGAGCAGGGAGATTCGGTGTTTAAAACATGAACGAGAGAGCTGGGAGTTCAATGTAAAACAGCGAGGCGAGTGTTGCGAGTTTCAGTGTAAAAAAGTGAGGAGAGTGCTGGCAGTTTCAGTGTAAAACAGTTAGTAGCGCGTCGGGACTTTCAGCGTAAAACAGTGAGGAGAGAGCTGGGAGTTATAGTGTAAAACAGTGAAGAGAGAGCAGGCAGTTTCACTGTAAAACAGCGAAGAGAGAGCTGGGAGATTCGGGGTAAATTAGTGAGGAGCGAGCAGGGAGTTTCAGGCTAAAACAGTGAGGAGAGTGCTGGGAGTTTCAGTGTAAAACAGTGAAGAGAGAGCAGGGAGTATCAGTGTAAAACAATGAGGCGAGAGCCGGGAGTTTCAGTGTAAAATTGTGAGGAGAGTGCCGAGAGTTTCAGTGTAAAACAGTGAGGAGAGAGCTGGGAGTTTCAGTGCAAAACACTGAGGAGAGAACAGGGAGTTTCAGTGAAAAACAGCGAGGAGAGAGCTGGGAGTTTCAGTGTAAAACAGCAAAGAGAGAGCTGGGAGTTTCGGGGTAAAGCAGTGAGGAGAGAGCAGGGAGTTTCAATGTAAAACAGTGACGAGAGAGCCGGGAGTTTCAGTGTAAATCTGTGAGGACAGTGCCGGGGGTTTCGGTTTAAAACAGTGAGGGGAGCAACGGGAGTTTCAGTGTAAAACAGTGAGAAGAGTGCCGGTAGTTTCAGTGTGAAACAGTGAGGAGAGAGCTGGGAGTTTCAGTGTAAAACAGCGAGGAGAGAGCTGGGAGTTTCAGGGTATAACAGTGAGGAGAGTGCTGGAGGTTTCATTGTAAAACAGTGAGGAGAGAGCTGGGAGTTTCCGTGTAAAACAGTGAGGAGAGAGCTGGGAGATTCAGGGTAAAACAGCGAGGAGAGGGCTGGGAGTTACACTGCAAAACAGTGAGGAGAGAGCTGGGAGATACAGTGTAAAACACTGAGGAGAGAGCTGGAAGTTTCAGTGTAAAACAGCGAGGAAAGGGCTGGAGATTTCATTGTAAAACAGCGAGGAGAGAGCTGGGAGTTTCAGTGTAAAACAGGGTGGACAGAGCTGGGAGTTTCAGTGCTTAAAACAGTGAGGAGAGAGTTGGTACATTCAGTGTAAATCAGGGAGGAGAGAGCTGGGAGTTTCAGTGTTAAAAACAGTGAGGAGAGAGTTCGGAGTTTCAGTGTAAAACAGTGAGGAGAGAGCTGCGGGTTTCAGTGTCAGACAGTGAGCAGAGAGCCGGTAGTTTCAGTGTGAAACAGAGAGGAGAGAGAAGGGAGTTTCAGTGTAAAACAGTGAGGAGAGAGCCGAGAGTTACAGTGCAAAACAGAGTGGAGAGAGCTGGAGGATTCAGTGTAAATCAGTGATGAGAGAGCTGGGAGATTCAATGTAAAACAGTGAGGCGAGTGCTGGGACATTCAGTGTAAAACTGCGAGGAGAGAGCTGGGAGTTTCACTGTAAAACAGTGTGGAGAGAGCTGGGAGTTTCAGTGTAAAACAGCGAGGAGAGAGCTGGGAGTTTCTGGGTATAACAGTGAGGAGAGTGCTGGACGTTTAATTGTAAAACAGTGAGTAGAGAGCTGGGAGTTTCAGTGTAAAACAGTGAGGAGAGAGGTGGATGTTTCAGTGTAAAACAGTGAGGAGTGAGCTGCGAGTTTCAGTGTAAAACAGTGAGGAGAGAGCTGGGAGTTTCCGTTTAAAACAGTGAGGAGAGAGCTGGGAGTTTCAGTGTAAAACAGTGAGGAGAGAGCTGCGAGATTCCGTGTAAAACAGTGAGGAGAGAGCTGGATGTTACACTTTAAAACGGGGTGGACAGAGCTGGTAGTTTCAGTGTTTAAAACAGTGAGGAGAGAGTTGGGACTTTCAGTGTAATTCAGGGAGTAGAGAGCTGGGAGTTTCAGTGCTTAAGACAGTGAGGAGAGAGCTGGGAGTTTCAGTGTAAAACAGTGAGGAGAGAGCTGGGAGTTTCTGTGTAAAACAATGAGGAGAGAGCTGAATCTTTCAGTGTTAATCAGTGAGGAGTGAGCTGGGAGTTTCAGTGTAAAACAGGAGAGAGCTGGGAGTTTCCGTGTAAAACAGTGAGGAAGGAGCTGGGAGTTTCGGGGTAAAACAGTGAGGAGAGATCAGAGAGTTTCAGTGTAAAACAGCAAGGACAGAGCCAGGAGTTTCAGTGCAAAACAGTGAAGAGAGCGCAGGCAGCTTCAGATTAAAACAGTGAGGAGAGAGCACGGAGTTTCAGTGCAAAACAATGAGGAGAGCGCCGGCAGTTTCAGTGTAAAACAGTGAGGAGAGAGGAGGGTGTTTCAGTGTAAAACAGTGAGGAGAGAGCCGGGAGTTTCAGTGTAAAACAGTGAGGAGAGAGCTGGAGGTTTCAGTGTAAAACAGTGAGGAGAGAGCTCGGAGTTTCAGTGAAAAACAGTGAGGAGAGAGCTGGGAGTGTCATTGTAAAACAGTGACGAGAGAGCTGGGAGTTTCAGTGGAAAAAAGTGAGAAGAGTGCTGGGAGTTTCCATGCAAAACAGTGAGGAGAGAGCTGCGAGTTTCAGTGTAAAACAGTGAGGAGAGAGCTCGGAGTTTCAGTGTATAACAGCGAGGAGAGAGCCGGGAGTTTCAGTGTAAAACAGTGATGACAGAGCCGGGAGTTTCAGTAAAAATAGTGAGGAGAGCTCTGGGAGTTTCAGTGTAAAACAGTGAGGAGAGAGCTGGGAGTTTCAGTGTAAAAAAGTGTGGAGAGAACTGGGAGTTTCAGTGTAAAACAGAGAGGAGAGAGCAGGGAGTTTCCGTGTAAAACAGTGAGGAGAGAGCTGGAGGTTTTAGTGTAAAACAGTGAGGAGAGAGCTGGGCGTTTCAGTGTAAAGCAGTGAGGTGTGAGCTTAGAGTTTCAGTGTTTAAAACAGTGAGGGGAGAGTTGGAAGCTTCAGTGTAAAACAGCGAGGAGAGGGCTGGGAGTTTCAGTGTTTAAAAGACTGAGGAGAGAGTTGGGGGTTGCAGTGTTTAACAGCAGGAAAGAGGTGGGAGTTTCAGTGTAAAACAGCGAGGAAAGGGCTGGAGGTTTCATTGTAAAACAGCGAGGAGAGAGCTGGGAGTTTCAGTGTTTAAAAGACTGAGGAGAGAGTTGGGGGTTGCAGTGTTTAACAGCAGGAGAGAGCTGGGAGTTTCAGTGTAAATCAGGGTGGACAGAGCTGGGAGTTTCAGTGATTAAAACAGTGAGGAGAGAGTTGGTACTTTCATTGTAAATCAGGGAGGAGAGAGCTGGGAGTTTCAGTGTTAAAAAGAGTGAGGAGAGGGTTGGGAGTTTCCGTGTAAAACAGTGAGGAGAGAGCTGGAGGTTTTAGTGTAAAACAGTGAGGAGAGAGCTGGGCGTTTCAGTGTAAAGCAGTGAGGTGTGAGCTTAGAGGTTCAGTGTTTAAAACAGTGAGGGGAGAGTTGGAATCTTCAGTGTAAAACAGCGAGGAGAGGGCTGGGAGTTTCAGTGTTTAAAAGACTGAGGAGAGAGTTGGGGGTTGCAGTGTTTAACAGCAGGAGAGAGGTGGGAGTTTCAGTGTAAAACAGGGTGGACAGAGCTGGGAGTTTCAGTGATTAAAACAGTAAGGAGAGAGTTGGTACTTTCAGTGTGAATCAGGGAGGAGAGAGCTGGGAGTTTCAGTGTTAAAAAGAGTGAGGAGAGGGTTGGGAGTTTCAGTGTAAAACAGTGAGGAGAGAGCTGGGGGTTTCAGTGTCATACAGTGAGGAGAGAGCCGGTATTTTCAGTGTGAAACAGTGAGGAGAGAGAAGGGAGTTTCAGAGTAAAACAGTAAGGAGACTGCTGGGAGAATCATTGTAAAAAGTGAGGAGAGAGCTGGGAGTTTCAGTGTAAAACAGTGAGGAGAGAGCCGGGAGTTACAGTGTAAAACAGAGTGGAGAGAGCTTGGAGATTCAATGTAAAAGAGTGAGGCGAGTGCTGGGACATTCAGTGTAAAACAGCGAGCAGAGAGCTGGGAGTTTCATTGTAAAACAGTGTGGAGAGAGCTGGGAGTTTCAGTGTAAAACAGCGAGGAGAGAGCTGGGAGTTTCAGGCAATCACAGTGAGGAGAGTGCTGGAGATTTCATTGTAAAGCAGTGAGGAGAGAGCAGTGAGTTTCAGTGTAAAACAGTGAGGAGAGAGCTGGGAGTTTCCGTGTAAAACAGTGAGGAGAGAGCTGGGAGTTTCAGTGAAAATCATCGAAGAGAGAGCTCGGATATTCCGTGTAAAACAGTGAGGAGAGAGCTGGCAGTTTCGGTGTAAAACAGTGAGGAGAGAGCTGGGAGTTACTCTGTAAAACAGTGAGGAGAGAGCAGGATGTTTCACTGTAAAACAGGGTGGACAGAGCTGGGAGTTTCAGTGTTTAAAAAAGTGAGGAGAGAGTTGGGACTTTCAGTGTAAATCAGGGAGTAGAGAGCTGGGAGTTTCAATGTTAAGGACAGTGAGGAGAGAGCTGGGAGTTTCAGTGTAAAACAGTGAGGAGAGAGCTGGGAGTTTCTGTGTAAAACAATGAGGAGAGAGCTGAATGTTTCAGTGTTAATCAGTGAGGAGAGAGCTGGGAGTTTCTGTGTAAAACAGAGAGGAAAGAGCTGGGAGTTTCCGTGTAAATCAGGGGGGAGAGAGCAGGGAGATTCGGTGTTTAAAACATGAACGAGAGAGCTGGGAGTTCAATGTAAAACAGCGAGGCGAGTGTTGCGAGTTTCAATGTAAAAAAGTGAGGAGAGTGCTGGCAGTTTCAGTGTAAAACAGTTAGTAGCGCGTCGGGACTTTCAGCGTAAAACAGTGAGGAGAGAGCTGGGAGTTATACTGTAAAACAGTGAAGAGAGAGCAGGCAGTTTCACTGTAAAACAGCGAAGAGAGAGCTGGGAGATTCGGGGTAAATCAGTGAGGAGCGAGCAGGGAGTTTCAGGCTAAAACAGTGAGGAGAGTGCTGGGAGTTTCAGTGTAAAACAGTGAAGAGAGAGCAGGGAGTATCAGTGTAAAACAATGAGGCGAGAGCCGGGAGTTTCAGTGTAAAATTGTGAGGAGAGTGCCGAGAGTTTCAGTGTAAAACAGTGAGGAGAGAGCTGGGAGTTTCAGTGTAAAACACTGAGGAGAGAACAGGGAGTTTCAGTGAAAAACAGCGAGGAGAGAGCTGGGAGTTTCAGTGTAAAACAGCAAAGAGAGAGCTGGGAGTTTCGGGGTCAAACAGTGAGGAGAGGGCTGGGAGTTTCCGTGTAAAACAGTGAGGAGAGAGCTGGAGGTTTTAGTGTAAAACAGTGAGGAGAGAGCTGGGCGTTTCAGTGTAAAGCAGTGAGGTGTGAGCTTAGAGTTTCAGTGTTTAAAACAGTGAGGGGAGAGTTGGAATCTTCAGTGTAAAACAGCGAGGAGAGGGCTGGGAGTTTCAGTGTTTAAAAGACTGAGGAGAGAGTTGGGGGTTGCAGTGTTTAACAGCAGGAGAGAGGTGGGAGTTTCAGTGTAAAACAGGGTGGACAGAGCTGGGAGTTTCAGTGATTAAAACAGTAAGGAGAGAGTTGGTACTTTCAGTGTGAATCAGGGAGGAGAGAGCTGGGAGTTTCAGTGTTAAAAAGAGTGAGGAGAGGGTTGGGAGTTTCAGTGTAAAACAGTGAGGAGAGAGCTGGGGGTTTCAGTGTCAGACAGTGAGGAGAGAGCCGGTAGTTTCAGTGTGAAACAGTGAGGAGAGGGCAGGGAGTTTCAGTGTAAAACATTGAGGAGAGAGCCGTGAGTTTCAGTGTAAAACAGTGAGGAGAGTGCTGGGGAATCAGTGTAAAAAGTGAGGAGAGAGCCGTGAGTTTCAGTGTAAATCAGTGAGGAGAGTGCTGGGAGAATCCGTGTAAAAAGTGAGGAGAGAGCCGGGAGTTCCAGTGTAAAACAGAATGGAAAGAGCTGGAGGTTTCAGTGTAATACAGTGATGAGAAGAGATGGGAGATTCAATGTAAAACAGTGAGGCGAGTGCTGGGACATTCAGTGTAAAACAGCGAGGAGAGAGCTGGGAGTTTCACTGTAAAACAGTGTGGAGAGAGCTGCGAGATTCCGTGTAAAACAGCGAGGAGAGAGCTGGGAGTTTCAGTGTAAAACAGTGTGGAGAGAGCTGCGAGTTTCAATGTAAAACAGTAGGGAGAGAGCCGGCAGTTTCAGTGTAAAACAGCGTGGAGAGAGCAGGGAGTTTCAGTGTAAAACAGTGATGACAGAGCCGGGAGTTTCAGTGAAAAAAAGTGAGGAGAGAGCTGGGTGTTTCAGTGTAAAACAGCGAGGTGAGAGCTGGGAGTTTCAGTGTAAAAAAGTGAGAAGAGACCTGGGAGTTTCAGTGTAAAACAGTGAGGACGGAGCTGGGAGTTTCCGTGTAAAACAGTGAGGAGAGAGCTGGGAGTTTTCGTGTAAAACAGTGAGGAGAGAGCTGGGAGTTTCAGTGTAAATCAGCGAAAAGAGAGCTGGGAGTTTCGGGGTAAAACAGTGAGGAGAGAGCTGGGAGTTTCAGTGTCAGACAGTGAGGAGAGAGCCGGTAGTTTCAGTGTGAAACAGTGAGGAGAGGGCAGGGAGTTTCAGTGTAAAACATTGAGGAGAGAGCCGTGAGTTTCAGTGTAAAACAGTGAGGAGAGTGCTGGGGAATCAGTGTAAAAAGTGAGGAGAGAGCCGTGAGTTTCAGTGTAAATCAGTGAGGAGAGTGCTGGGAGAATCCGTGTAAAATGTGAGGAGAGAGCCGGGAGTTCCAGTGTAAAACAGAATGGAATGAGCTGGAGGTTTCAGTGTAAAACAGTGATGAGAAGAGATGGGAGATTCAATGTAAAACAGTGAGGCGAGTGCTGGGACATTCAGTGTAAAACAGCGAGGAGAGAGCTGGGAGTTTCACTGTAAAACAGTGTGGAGAGAGCTGCGAGATTCCGTGTAAAACAGCGAGGAGAGAGCTGGGAGTTTCAGTGTAAAACAGTAGGAGAGAGCTGCGAGTTTCAATGTAAAACAGTAGGGAGAGAGCCGGCAGTTTCAGTGTAAAACAGCGTGGAGAGAGCAGGGAGTTTCAGTGTAAAACAGTGATGACAGAGCCGGGAGTTTCAGTGAAAAAAAGTGAGGAGAGAGCTGGGAGTTTCAGTGTAAAACAGTGAGGTGAGAGCTGGGAGTTTCAGTGTAAAAAAGTGAGAAGAGACCTGGGAGTTTCAGTGTAAAACAGTGAGGACGGAGCTGGGAGTTTCCGTGTAAGACAGTGAGGAGAGAGCTGGGAGTTTTCGTGTAAAACAGTGAGGAGAGAGCTGGGAGTTTCAGTGTAAATCAGCGAAAAGAGAGCTGGGAGTTTCGGGGTAAAACAGTGAGGAGAGAGCTGGGAGTTTCAGTGTAAAACATTGAGGAGAGAACCGGGAGTGTCTGTGTAAAACAATAAGGAGAGATCCGGGAGTTTCAGTGTAAAACAGAGAGGAGAGAGCCGGGTGTTTCAGTGTAAAACAGTCAGGAGAGAGCTGGAGCTTTCAGTGTAAAACAGTGAGGAGAGAGCTCAGAGTTTCATTGTAAAACAGTGAGGACAGAGATGGGAGTTTCAGTGTAAAAAAGTGAGAAGAGTGCAGGGAGTTTCCATGTAAAACAGTGAGGAGAGAGTTGGGAGTTTCCGTGTAAAACAATGAGGAGAGATCTGAAGGTTCAGGATAAAAATGTGAGGAGAACCTGGGAGTTTCAGTGTAAAACTGCGAGGAGAGAGCTGGAGGTTTCAGTGTAAAACAGTGAGGAGAGAGCCGGGAGTTTTAGTGTAAAACAGTGCGGAGAGAGCTGGGAGATTTAGTGTAAAACAGTGAAGTGAGAGCCGGGAGTTTCAGTGTAAAACAGTGAGAATAGAGGTGGAGGTTTTAGTGTAAAACAGTGAGGAGAGATCTGGGAGCTTCCGTGTAAATCATAGAGGAGTGAGCTGGGATTTTCAGTGTAAAACAGTGAGGAGAGTGCTGGAGGTTTCATTGTGAAACAGTGAGGAGAGAGCTGGGAGATTCAGTGTAAAACAGTGAGGAGAGAGTTGGGAGTTTCTGTGTAAAACAATGAGGAGAGAGCTGGAGGTTTCAGTGTAAAACAGTGAGGAGAGAGCCGGGAGTTTTAGGGTAAAACAGTGCGGAGAGAGCTGGGAGATTCAGTGTAAAACAGTGAAGTGAGAGCCGGGAGTTGCAGTGTAACGCAGTGCGAATAGAGGTGGAGGTTTTAGTGTAAAACAGTGAGGAGAGAGCTGGGAGTTTCAGTGTAAAACAGTGAGGGGAGAGCTGGGAGGTTCAGTGGAAAACAGCGAGGAGAGTGCTGTGAGTTTCAGTGTAAAACAGTGAGGAGAGAGCTGGAAGTTTCAGTGTAAAACAGCGAGGTGAGAGCTGGAGGTTTCAGTGTTTAACATCGAGGAGAGAGCTGGGAGATCCAGTGTTTAAAAGACTGAGGAGAGAGTTGGAGGTTGCAGTATATAACAGCGAGGAGAGAGCTGGGAGTTTCACTGTAAAACAGGGTGCACAGAGCTGGGAGTTTCATTGTTTAAAAGAGTGAGGAGAGAGTTGGGACTTTCAGTGTAAATCAGGGAGTAGAGAGCTGGGAGTTTCAGTGTTAAAAACAGTGAGGAGAGAACTGGGATTTTCAGTGTAAAACAGTGAGGAGAGAGGTGGATGTTTCAGTGTAAAACAGTGAGGAGAGAGCTACGAGTTTCAGTGTAAAACAGAGAGGAGAGAGCTGCGAGTTTCAGTGTAAAACAGCGAGGAGAGAGCCGGGAGGTTCAGTGTAAAACAGTGATGACAGAGCCGGGAGTTTCAGTAATAATTGTGAGGATAGCTCTGGGAGTTTCAGTGTAAAACTGTCAGGTGGGAGCTGGGAGTTCCAGTGTAAAAAAGTGAGGAGAGACCTGGGAGTTTCCGTGTAAAACAGTGAGGAGAGAGCTGGGAGTTTCCGTGTAAAACAGTGAGGAGAGAGCTGGAGGTTTTAGTGTAAAACAGTGAGGAGAGAGCTGGGAGTTTCCGTGTAAAACAGTGAGGAGAGAGCTGGCGGTTTTAGTGTAAAACAGTGAGGAAAGAGCTGGGCGTTTCAGTGTAAAGCAGTGAGGAGTCAGCTGGGAGTTTCAGTGTTTTAAACAGTGAGGGGAGAGTTGGAAGATTCAGTGTAAAACAGCGAGGAGAGGGCTGGGTGTTTCAGTTTTTAAAACAATGAGGGGAGAGTTGGGAGATTCAGTGTAAAACAGCGAGGAGAGGGCTGGGTGTTTCAGTTTTTAAAACAATGAGGGGAGAGTTGGGAGATTCACTGTAAAACAGCGAGGAGAGGGCTGGGAGTTACTCTGCAAAACAGTGAGGAGAGAGCTGGGAGTTACAGTGTAAAACACTGAGGAGAGAGCTGGAATTTTCAGCGTAAAACAGCGAGGAAAGGGCTGGAGGTTTCATTGTAAAACAGCGAGGAGAGAGCTGGGAGTTTCAGTGTTTAAAAGACTCAGGAGAGAGTTGGGGTTTGCAGTGTTTAACAGTCAGGAGAGAGCTGGGAGTTTCAGTGTGAAACAGGGTGGACAGAGCTGGGAGTTTCAGTGTAAAACAGTGAGGAGAGAGCTGGGAGTTTCATTGTAAATCAGTGAGGAGAGAGCTGGGAGTTCCAGTGTAAAAAGTGAGAAGAGTGCTGGGAGTTTCCGTGTAAAAATGCGAGGAGAGTGCTGGAGGTTTCATTGTGAAACAGTGAGGAGAGAGCTGGGAGATTCAGTGTAAAACAGTGAGGAGAGAGTTGGGAGTTTCTGTGCAAAACAAAGAGGAGAGAACTGGAGGTTTCAGTGTAAAACAGTGAGGAGAGAGCCGGGAATTTTAGTGTAAAACAGTGCGGAGAGAGCTGGGAAATTCAGTGTTAAACAGTGAAGTGAGAGCCGGAAGTTTCAGTGTAAAACAGTGAGAATAGATGTGGAGGTTTTAGTGTAATACAGTGAGGAGAGAGCTGGGAGGTTCAGTGTAAAACAGCGAGGAGAGTGCTATGAGTTTCAGTGTAAAACAGTGAGGAGAGAGCTGGAGGTTAAAGTGTTAAACAGTGAGGAGAGACCTGGGAGTTTCAGTGTAAAACAGTGAGAAGAGAGCTGGGAGTTTCAGTGTTTTAAACAGTGAGGGGAGAGTTGGGAGATTAAGTGTAAAATAGCGAAGAGAGATCTGCCAGTTTCACTGCAAAACAGTGAGGAGGGAGTTGGGAGTTTCAGAGTAAAACAGTGAGGAGAGAGCTGGGAGTTTCAATGTAAAACAGCGAGGTGAGAGCTGGAGGTTTCAGTGTAAAACAGCGAGGAGAGAGCTGGGAGTTTCACTGTAAAACAGGGTGGACAGAGCTGGGAGTTTCAGTGTTTAAAACAGTGAGGAGAGAGTTGGGACTTTCAGTGTAAATCAGGGAGTAGAGAGCTGGGAGTTTCAGTGTTAAAAACAGTGAGGAGAGAGCTGGGAGTTTCAGTGTAAAACAGTGAGGAGAGAGCTGCGAGTTTCAGTGTAAAACAGTGAGGAGAGAGCTGGGAGTTTCCGTGTAAAACAGTGAGAATAGAGGTGGAGGTTTTAGTGTAAAACAGTGAGGAGAGATCTGGGAGCTTCCGTGTAAATCATAGAGGAGTGAGCTGGGATTTTCAGTGTAAAACAGTGAGGAGAGTGCTGGAGGTTTCATTGTGAAACAGTGAGGAGAGAGCTGGGAGATTCAGTGTAAAACAGTGAGGAGAGAGTTGGGAGTTTCTGTGTAAAACAATGAGGAGAGAGCTGGAGGTTTCAGTGTAAAACAGTGAGGAGAGAGCCGGGAGTTTTAGGGTAAAACAGTGCGGAGAGAGCTGGGAGATTCAGTGTAAAACAGTGAAGTGAGAGCCGGGAGTTGCAGTGTAACGCAGTGCGAATAGAGGTGGAGGTTTTAGTGTAAAACAGTGAGGAGAGAGCTGGGAGTTTCAGTGTAAAACAGTGAGGGGAGAGCTGGGAGGTTCAGTGGAAAACAGCGAGGAGAGTGCTGTGAGTTTCAGTGTAAAACAGTGAGGAGAGAGCTGGAAGTTTCAGTGTAAAACAGCGAGGTGAGAGCTGGAGGTTTCAGTGTTTAACATCGAGGAGAGAGCTGGGAGTTCCAGTGTTTAAAAGACTGAGGAGAGAGTTGGAGGTTGCAGTATATAACAGCGAGGAGAGAGCTGGGAGTTTCACTGTAAAACAGGGTGCACAGAGCTGGGAGTTTCATTGTTTAAAAGAGTGAGGAGAGAGTTGGGACTTTCAGTGTAAATCAGGGAGTAGAGAGCTGGGAGTTTCAGTGTTAAAAACAGTGAGGAGAGAACTGGGATTTTCAGTGTAAAACAGTGAGGAGAGAGGTGGATGTTTCAGTGTAAAACAGTGAGGAGAGAGCTACGAGTTTCAGTGTAAAACAGCGAGGAGAGAGCCGGGAGGTTCAGTGTAAAACAGTGATGACAGAGCCGGGAGTTTCAGTAATAATTGTGAGGATAGCTCTGGGAGTTTCAGTGTAAAACTGTCAGGTGGGAGCTGGGAGTTCCAGTGTAAAAAAGTGAGGAGAGACCTGGGAGTTTCCGTGTAAAACAGTGAGGAGAGAGCTGGGAGTTTCCGTGTAAAACAGTGAGGAGAGAGCTGGAGGTTTTAGTGTAAAACAGTGAGGAGAGAGCTGGGAGTTTCCGTGTAAAACAGTGAGGAGAGAGCTGGCGGTTTTAGTGTAAAACAGTGAGGAAAGAGCTGGGCGTTTCAGTGTAAAGCAGTGAGGAGTCAGCTGGGAGTTTCAGTGTTTTAAACAGTGAGGGGAGAGTTGGAAGATTCAGTGTAAAACAGCGAGGAGAGGGCTGGGTGTTTCAGTTTTTAAAACAATGAGGGGAGAGTTGGGAGATTCACTGTAAAACAGCGAGGAGAGGGCTGGGAGTTACTCTGCAAAACAGTGAGGAGAGAGCTGGGAGTTACAGTGTAAAACACTGAGGAGAGAGCTGGAATTTTCAGCGTAAAACAGCGAGGAAAGGGCTGGAGGTTTCATTGTAAAACAGCGAGGAGAGAGCTGGGAGTTTCAGTGTTTAAAAGACTCAGGAGAGAGTTGGGGTTTGCAGTGTTTAACAGTCAGGAGAGAGCTGGGAGTTTCAGTGTGAAACAGGGTGGACAGAGCTGGGAGTTTCAGTGTAAAACAGTGAGGAGAGAGCTGGGAGTTTCATTGTAAATCAGTGAGGAGAGAGCTGGGAGTTCCAGTGTAAAAAGTGAGAAGAGTGCTGGGAGTTTCCGTGTAAAAATGCGAGGAGAGTGCTGGAGGTTTCATTGTGAAACAGTGAGGAGAGAGCTGGGAGATTCAGTGTAAAACAGTGAGGAGAGAGTTGGGAGTTTCTGTGCAAAACAAAGAGGAGAGAACTGGAGGTTTCAGTGTAAAACAGTGAGGAGAGAGCCGG
The DNA here is from genome assembly GCF_964194155.1 of Cetorhinus maximus. Taxonomy (NCBI): domain Eukaryota; kingdom Metazoa; phylum Chordata; class Chondrichthyes; order Lamniformes; family Cetorhinidae; genus Cetorhinus; species Cetorhinus maximus. The sequence goes on from NW_027596521.1 coordinate 51,253, forward strand.
GAATTTTAGTGTAAAACAGTGCGGAGAGAGCCGGGAAATTCAGTGTTAAACAGTGAAGTGAGAGCCGGGAGTTTCAGTGTAAAACAGTGAGAATAGAGGTGGAGGTTTTAGTGTAAAACAGTGAGGAGGGAGCTGGGAGTTTCAGTGTAAAACAGTGAGGAGAGAGCTGGGAGGTTCAGTGTAAAACAGTGAGGAGAGTGCTATGAGTTTCAGTGTAAAACAGTGAGGAGAGAGCTGGAGGTTAAAGTGTTAAACAGTGAGGAGAGACCTGGGAGTTTCAGTGTAAAACAGTGAGAAGAGAGCTGGGAGTTTCAGTGTTTTAAACAGTGAGGGGAGAGTTGGGAGATTAAGTGTAAAATAGCGAAGAGAGATCTGCCAGTTTCACTGCAAAACAGTGAGGAGGGAGTTGGGAGTTTCAGAGTAAAACAGTGAGGAGAGAGCAGGAAGTTTCAATGTAAAACAGCGAGGTGAGAGCTGGAGGTTTCAGTGTAAAACAGCGAGGAGAGAGCTGGGAGTTTCACTGTAAAGCAGGGTGGACAGAGCTGGGAGTTTCAGTGTTTAAAACAGTGAGGAGAGAGTTGGGACTTTCAGTGTAAATCAGGGAGTAGAGAGCTGGGAGTTTCAGTGTTAAAAACAGTGAGGAGAGAGCTGGGAGTTTCAGTGTAAAACAGTGAGGAGAGAGCTGCGAGTTTCAGTGTAAAACAGTGAGGAGAGAGCTGGGAGTTTCCGTGTAAAACAGTGAGGAGAGAGCTGGGAGTTTCAGTGAAAATCATCGAAGAGAGAGGTGGGAGATTCCGTGTAAAACAGTGAGGAGAGAGCTGGGAGTTTCAGTGTAAAACAGTGAGGAGGGAGCTGCGTGTTTCAGTGTAAAACAGTAGGGAGAGAGCCGGCAGTTTCAGTGTAAAACAGCGTGGAGTGAGCCGGGAGTTTCAGTGCAAAACAGTGATGACAGAACCGGGAGTTTCAGTGAAAAATAGTGAGGAGAGAGCTGGGAGTTTCAGTGTAAAACAGTGAGGTGAGAGCCGGGAGTTTCAGTGTAAAACAGTGAGAATAGAGGTGGAGGTTTTAGTGTAAAACAGTGAGGAGAGATCTGGGAGCTTCCGTGTAAATCATAGAGGAGTGAGCTGGGATTTTCAGTGTAAAACAGTGAAGAGAGTGCTGGAGGTTTCATTGTGAAACAGTGAGGAGAGAGCTGGGAGATTCAGTGTAAAACAGTGAGGAGAGAGTTGGGAGTTTCTGTGTAAAACAATGAGGAGAGAGCTGGAGGTTTCAGTGTAAAACAGTGAGGAGAGAGCCGGGAGTTTTAGGGTAAAACAGTGCGGAGAGAGCTGGGAGATTCAGTGTAAAACAGTGAAGTGAGAGCCGGGAGTTGCAGTGTAACGCAGTGCGAATAGAGGTGGAGGTTTTAGTGTAAAACAGTGAGGAGAGAGCTGGGAGTTTCAGTGTAAAACAGTGAGGGGAGAGCTGGGAGGTTCAGTGGAAAACAGCGAGGAGAGTGCTGTGAGTTTCAGTGTAAAACAGTGAGGAGAGAGCTGGAAGTTTCAGTGTAAAACAGCGAGGTGAGAGCTGGAGGTTTCAGTGTTTAACATCGAGGAGAGAGCTGGGAGTTCCAGTGTTTAAAAGACTGAGGAGAGAGTTGGAGGTTGCAGTATATAACAGCGAGGAGAGAGCTGGGAGTTTCACTGTAAAACAGGGTGCACAGAGCTGGGAGTTTCATTGTTTAAAAGAGTGAGGAGAGAGTTGGGACTTTCAGTGTAAATCAGGGAGTAGAGAGCTGGGAGTTTCAGTGTTAAAAACAGTGAGGAGAGAACTGGGATTTTCAGTGTAAAACAGTGAGGAGAGAGGTGGATGTTTCAGTGTAAAACAGTGAGGAGAGAGCTACGAGTTTCAGTGTAAAACAGAGAGGAGAGAGCTGCGAGTTTCAGTGTAAAACAGCGAGGAGAGAGCCGGGAGGTTCAGTGTAAAACAGTGATGACAGAGCCGGGAGTTTCAGTAATAATTGTGAGGATAGCTCTGGGAGTTTCAGTGTAAAACTGTCAGGTGGGAGCTGGGAGTTCCAGTGTAAAAAAGTGAGGAGAGACCTGGGAGTTTCCGTGTAAAACAGTGAGGAGAGAGCTGGGAGTTTCCGTGTAAAACAGTGAGGAGAGAGCTGGAGGTTTTAGTGTAAAACAGTGAGGAGAGAGCTGGGAGTTTCCGTGTAAAACAGTGAGGAGAGAGCTGGCGGTTTTAGTGTAAAACAGTGAGGAAAGAGCTGGGCGTTTCAGTGTAAAGCAGTGAGGAGTCAGCTGGGAGTTTCAGTGTTTTAAACAGTGAGGGGAGAGTTGGAAGATTCAGTGTAAAACAGCGAGGAGAGGGCTGGGTGTTTCAGTTTTTAAAACAATGAGGGGAGAGTTGGGAGATTCACTGTAAAACAGCGAGGAGAGGGCTGGGAGTTACTCTGCAAAACAGTGAGGAGAGAGCTGGGAGTTACAGTGTAAAACACTGAGGAGAGAGCTGGAATTTTCAGCGTAAAACAGCGAGGAAAGGGCTGGAGGTTTCATTGTAAAACAGCGAGGAGAGAGCTGGGAGTTTCAGTGTTTAAAAGACTCAGGAGAGAGTTGGGGTTTGCAGTGTTTAACAGTCAGGAGAGAGCTGGGAGTTTCAGTGTGAAACAGGGTGGACAGAGCTGGGAGTTTCAGTGTAAAACAGTGAGGAGAGAGCTGGGAGTTTCATTGTAAATCAGTGAGGAGAGAGCTGGGAGTTCCAGTGTAAAAAGTGAGAAGAGTGCTGGGAGTTTCCGTGTAAAAATGCGAGGAGAGTGCTGGAGGTTTCATTGTGAAACAGTGAGGAGAGAGCTGGGAGATTCAGTGTAAAACAGTGAGGAGAGAGTTGGGAGTTTCTGTGCAAAACAAAGAGGAGAGAACTGGAGGTTTCAGTGTAAAACAGTGAGGAGAGAGCCGGGAATTTTAGTGTAAAACAGTGCGGAGAGAGCTGGGAAATTCAGTGTTAAACAGTGAAGTGAGAGCCGGGAGTTTCAGTGTAAAACAGTGAGAATAGAGGTGGAGGTTTTAGTGTAAAACAGTGAGGAGGGAGCTGGGAGTTTCAGTGTAAAACAGTGAGGAGAGAGCTGGGAGGTTCAGTGTAAAACAGCGAGGAGAGTGCTATGAGTTTCAGTGTAAAACAGTGAGGAGAGAGCTGGAGGTTAAAGTGTTAAACAGTGAGGAGAGACCTGGGAGTTTCAGTGTAAAACAGTGAGAAGAGAGCTGGGAGTTTCAGTGTTTTAAACAGTGAGGGGAGAGTTGGGAGATTAAGTGTAAAATAGCGAAGAGAGATCTGCCAGTTTCACTGCAAAACAGTGAGGAGGGAGTTGGGAGTTTCAGAGTAAAACAGTGAGGAGAGAGCAGGAAGTTTCAATGTAAAACAGCGAGGTGAGAGCTGGAGGTTTCAGTGTAAAACAGCGAGGAGAGAGCTGGGAGTTTCACTGTAAAGCAGGGTGGACAGAGCTGGGAGTTTCAGTGTTTAAAACAGTGAGGAGAGAGTTGGGACTTTCAGTGTAAATCAGGGAGTAGAGAGCTGGGAGTTTCAGTGTTAAAAACAGTGAGGAGAGAGCTGGGAGTTTCAGTGTAAAACAGTGAGGAGAGAGCTGCGAGTTTCAGTGTAAAACAGTGAGGAGAGAGCTGGGAGTTTCCGTGTAAAACAGTGAGGAGAGAGCTGGGAGTTTCAGTGAAAATCATCGAAGAGAGAGGTGGGAGATTCCGTGTAAAACAGTGAGGAGAGAGCTGGGAGTTTCAGTGTAAAACAGTGAGGAGGGAGCTGCGTGTTTCAGTGTAAAACAGTAGGGAGAGAGCCGGCAGTTTCAGTGTAAAACAGCGTGGAGTGAGCCGGGAGTTTCAGTGCAAAACAGTGATGACAGAACCGGGAGTTTCAGTGAAAAATAGTGAGGAGAGAGCTGGGAGTTTCAGTGTAAAACAGTGAGGTGAGAGCCGGGAGTTTCAGTGTAAAACAGTGAGAATAGAGGTGGAGGTTTTAGTGTAAAACAGTGAGGAGAGAGCTGGGAGATTCCGTGTAAATCAATGAGGAGTGAGCTGGGATTTTCAGTGTAAAACAGCGAAGAGAGTGCTGGAGGTTTCATTGTGAAACAGTGAGGAGAGAGCTGGGAGATTCAGTGTAAAACAGTGAGGAGAGAGTTTGGAGTTTTTGTGTAATACAATGAGGAGAGAGCTGGAGGTTTCAGTGTTAAACAGTGAGGAGAGAGCCGGGAGTTTCAGTGTAAAACAGTGCGGAGAGAGCTGGGAGATTCAGTGTAAAACAGTGAATTGAGAGCCGGGAGTTTCAGTGTAAAACAGTGGGAATAGAGGTGGAGGTTTTACTGTAAATCAGTGAGGAGAGAGCTGGGAGTTTCAGTGTAAAACAGTGAGGAGAGAGCTGGGAGGTTCAGTGTAAAACAACGAGGAGAGTGCTGTGAGTTTCAGTGTAAAACAGTGAGGAGAGAGCAGGAGATTACAGTGTTAAACAGTGAGGAGAGATCTGGGAGTTTCAGTGTAAAACAGTGAGAAGAGAGCTGGGAGTTTCAGTGTTTTAAACAGTGAGGGGAGAGTTGGGACATTCAGTGTAAAATAGCGAAGAGAGATCTGCCAGTTTCACTGCAAAACAGTGAGGAGGGTGTTGGGAGTTTCAGAGTAAAACAGTGAGGAGAGAGCAGGAAGTTTCAGTGTAAAACAGCGAGGTGAGAGCTGGAGGTTTCAGTGTAAAACAGCGAGGAGAGAGCTGGGAGTTCAAGTGTTTAAAAGACTGAGGAGAGAGTTGGAGGTTGCAGTGTATATCAGCGAGGAGAGAGCTGGGAGTTTCACTGTAAAAAAGGGTGGACAGAGCTGGGAGTTTCAGTGTTTAAAACAGTGAGGAGAGAGTTGGGACTTTCAGTGTAAATCAGGGAGTAGACAGCTGGGAGTTTCAGTGTTAAAAACAGTGAGGAGAGAGCTGGGATTTTCACTGTAAAACAGTGAGGAGAGAGGTGGATGTTTCAGTGTAAAACAGTGAGGAGAGAGCTGCGAGTTTCAGTGTAAAATAGTGAAGAGAGAGCCGGGAGTTTCAGTGTATAACAGCGAGGAGAGAGCCGGGAGGTTCAGTGTAAAACAGTGATGACAGAGCCGGGAGTTTCAGTAAAAATAGTGAGGATAGCTCTGGGAGTTTCAGTGTAAAACAGTGAGGAGAGAGTTGGGAGTTTCAGTGTAAAAAAGTGAGGAGTGACCTGGGAGTTTCAGTGTAAAACAGTGAGTAGAGAGCTGGGAGTTTCCGTGTAAAACAGTGAGGAGAGAGCTGGAGGTTTCAGTGTAAAGCAGTGAGGAGTCAGCTGGGAGTTTCAGTGTTTTAAACAGTGAGGGGAGAGTTGGAAGATTCAGTGTAAAACAGCGAGGAGTGGGCTGGGAGTTTCAGTGTTTAAAACAATGAGGGGAGAGTTGGGAGATTCAGTGTAAAACAGCGAGGAGAGGGCTGGGAGTTACACTGCAAAACAGTGAGGAGAGAGCTGGAGGTTTTAGTGTAAAACAGTGAGGAGAGAGCTGGGCGTTTCAGTGTAAAGCAGTGAGTTGTGAGCTTAGAGTTTCAGTGTTTAAAACAGTGAGGGGAGAGTTGGAAGCTTCAGTGTAAAACAGCGAGGAGAGGGCTGGGAGTTTCAGTGTTTAAAAGACTGAGGAGAGAGTTGGGGGTTGCAGTGTTTAACAGCAGGAAAGAGGTGGGAGTTTCAGTGTAAAACAGCGAGGAAAGGGCTGGAGGTTTCATTGTAAAACAGCGAGGAGAGAGCTGGGAGTTTCAGTGTTTAAAAGACTGAGGAGAGAGTTGGGGGTTGCAGTGTTTAACAGCAGGAGAGAGCTGGGAGTTTCAGTGTAAATCAGGGTGGACAGAGCTGGGAGTTTCAGTGATTAAAACAGTGAGGAGAGAGTTGGTACTTTCAGTGTAAATCAGGGAGGAGAGAGCTGGGAGTTTCAGTGTTAAAAAGAGTGAGGAGAGGGTTGGGAGTTTCCGTGTAAAACAGTGAGGAGAGAGCTGGAGGTTTTAGTGTAAAACAGTGAGGAGAGAGCTGGGCGTTTCAGTGTAAAGCAGTGAGGTGTGAGCTTAGAGGTTCAGTGTTTAAAACAGTGAGGGGAGAGTTGGAATCTTCAGTGTAAAACAGCGAGGAGAGGGCTGGGAGTTTCAGTGTTTAAAAGACTGAGGAGAGAGTTGGGGGTTGCAGTGTTTAACAGCAGGAGAGAGGTGGGAGTTTCAGTGTAAAACAGGGTGGACAGAGCTGGGAGTTTCAGTGATTAAAACAGTAAGGAGAGAGTTGGTACTTTCAGTGTGAATCAGGGAGGAGAGAGCTGGGAGTTTCAGTGTTAAAAAGAGTGAGGAGAGGGTTGGGAGTTTCAGTGTAAAACAGTGAGGAGAGAGCTGGGGGTTTCAGTGTCATACAGTGAGGAGAGAGCCGGTATTTTCAGTGTGAAACAGTGAGGAGAGAGAAGGGAGTTTCAGAGTAAAACAGTAAGGAGACTGCTGGGAGAATCATTGTAAAAAGTGAGGAGAGAGCTGGGAGTTTCAGTGTAAAACAGTGAGGAGAGAGCCGGGAGTTACAGTGTAAAACAGAGTGGAGAGAGCTTGGAGATTCAATGTAAAAGAGTGAGGCGAGTGCTGGGACATTCAGTGTAAAACAGCGAGCAGAGAGCTGGGAGTTTCATTGTAAAACAGTGTGGAGAGAGCTGGGAGTTTCAGTGTAAAACAGCGAGGAGAGAGCTGGGAGTTTCAGGCAATCACAGTGAGGAGAGTGCTGGAGATTTCATTGTAAAGCAGTGAGGAGAGAGCAGTGAGTTTCAGTGTAAAACAGTGAGGAGAGAGCTGGGAGTTTCCGTGTAAAACAGTGAGGAGAGAGCTGGGAGTTTCAGTGAAAATCATCGAAGAGAGAGCTCGGATATTCCGTGTAAAACAGTGAGGAGAGAGCTGGCAGTTTCGGTGTAAAACAGTGAGGAGAGAGCTGGGAGTTACTCTGTAAAACAGTGAGGAGAGAGCAGGATGTTTCACTGTAAAACAGGGTGGACAGAGCTGGGAGTTTCAGTGTTTAAAAAAGTGAGGAGAGAGTTGGGACTTTCAGTGTAAATCAGGGAGTAGAGAGCTGGGAGTTTCAATGTTAAGGACAGTGAGGAGAGAGCTGGGAGTTTCAGTGTAAAACAGTGAGGAGAGAGCTGGGAGTTTCTGTGTAAAACAATGAGGAGAGAGCTGAATGTTTCAGTGTTAATCAGTGAGGAGAGAGCTGGGAGTTTCTGTGTAAAACAGAGAGGAAAGAGCTGGGAGTTTCCGTGTAAATCAGGGGGGAGAGAGCAGGGAGATTCGGTGTTTAAAACATGAACGAGAGAGCTGGGAGTTCAATGTAAAACAGCGAGGCGAGTGTTGCGAGTTTCAATGTAAAAAAGTGAGGAGAGTGCTGGCAGTTTCAGTGTAAAACAGTTAGTAGCGCGTCGGGACTTTCAGCGTAAAACAGTGAGGAGAGAGCTGGGAGTTATACTGTAAAACAGTGAAGAGAGAGCAGGCAGTTTCACTGTAAAACAGCGAAGAGAGAGCTGGGAGATTCGGGGTAAATCAGTGAGGAGCGAGCAGGGAGTTTCAGGCTAAAACAGTGAGGAGAGTGCTGGGAGTTTCAGTGTAAAACAGTGAAGAGAGAGCAGGGAGTATCAGTGTAAAACAATGAGGCGAGAGCCGGGAGTTTCAGTGTAAAATTGTGAGGAGAGTGCCGAGAGTTTCAGTGTAAAACAGTGAGGAGAGAGCTGGGAGTTTCAGTGTAAAACACTGAGGAGAGAACAGGGAGTTTCAGTGAAAAACAGCGAGGAGAGAGCTGGGAGTTTCAGTGTAAAACAGCAAAGAGAGAGCTGGGAGTTTCGGGGTCAAACAGTGAGGAGAGGGCTGGGAGTTTCCGTGTAAAACAGTGAGGAGAGAGCTGGAGGTTTTAGTGTAAAACAGTGAGGAGAGAGCTGGGCGTTTCAGTGTAAAGCAGTGAGGTGTGAGCTTAGAGTTTCAGTGTTTAAAACAGTGAGGGGAGAGTTGGAATCTTCAGTGTAAAACAGCGAGGAGAGGGCTGGGAGTTTCAGTGTTTAAAAGACTGAGGAGAGAGTTGGGGGTTGCAGTGTTTAACAGCAGGAGAGAGGTGGGAGTTTCAGTGTAAAACAGGGTGGACAGAGCTGGGAGTTTCAGTGATTAAAACAGTAAGGAGAGAGTTGGTACTTTCAGTGTGAATCAGGGAGGAGAGAGCTGGGAGTTTCAGTGTTAAAAAGAGTGAGGAGAGGGTTGGGAGTTTCAGTGTAAAACAGTGAGGAGAGAGCTGGGGGTTTCAGTGTCAGACAGTGAGGAGAGAGCCGGTAGTTTCAGTGTGAAACAGTGAGGAGAGGGCAGGGAGTTTCAGTGTAAAACATTGAGGAGAGAGCCGTGAGTTTCAGTGTAAAACAGTGAGGAGAGTGCTGGGGAATCAGTGTAAAAAGTGAGGAGAGAGCCGTGAGTTTCAGTGTAAATCAGTGAGGAGAGTGCTGGGAGAATCCGTGTAAAAAGTGAGGAGAGAGCCGGGAGTTCCAGTGTAAAACAGAATGGAAAGAGCTGGAGGTTTCAGTGTAAAACAGTGATGAGAAGAGATGGGAGATTCAATGTAAAACAGTGAGGCGAGTGCTGGGACATTCAGTGTAAAACAGCGAGGAGAGAGCTGGGAGTTTCACTGTAAAACAGTGTGGAGAGAGCTGCGAGATTCCGTGTAAAACAGCGAGGAGAGAGCTGGGAGTTTCAGTGTAAAACAGTGAGGAGAGAGCTGCGAGTTTCAATGTAAAACAGTAGGGAGAGAGCCGGCAGTTTCAGTGTAAAACAGCGTGGAGAGAGCAGGGAGTTTCAGTGTAAAACAGTGATGACAGAGCCGGGAGTTTCAGTGAAAAAAAGTGAGGAGAGAGCTGGGTGTTTCAGTGTAAAACAGCGAGGTGAGAGCTGGGAGTTTCAGTGTAAAAAAGTGAGAAGAGACCTGGGAGTTTCAGTGTAAAACAGTGAGGACGGAGCTGGGAGTTTCCGTGTAAAACAGTGAGGAGAGAGCTGGGAGTTTTCGTGTAAAACAGTGAGGAGAGAGCTGGGAGTTTCAGTGTAAATCAGCGAAAAGAGAGCTGGGAGTTTCGGGGTAAAACAGTGAGGAGAGAGCTGGGAGTTTCAGTGTCAGACAGTGAGGAGTGAGCCGGTAGTTTCAGTGTGAAACAGTGAGGAGAGAGCCGTGAGTTTCAGTGTAAAACAGTGAGGAGAGTGCTGGGGAATCAGTGTAAAAAGTGAGGAGAGAGCCGTGAGTTTCAGTGTAAATCAGTGAGGAGAGTGCTGGGAGAATCCGTGTAAAATGTGAGGAGAGAGCCGGGAGTTCCAGTGTAAAACAGAATGGAATGAGCTGGAGGTTTCAGTGTAAAACAGTGATGAGAAGAGATGGGAGATTCAATGTAAAACAGTGAGGCGAGTGCTGGGACATTCAGTGTAAAACAGCGAGGAGAGAGCTGGGAGTTTCACTGTAAAACAGTGTGGAGAGAGCTGCGAGATTCCGTGTAAAACAGCGAGGAGAGAGCTGGGAGTTTCAGTGTAAAACAGTAGGAGAGAGCTGCGAGTTTCAATGTAAAACAGTAGGGAGAGAGCCGGCAGTTTCAGTGTAAAACAGCGTGGAGAGAGCAGGGAGTTTCAGTGTAAAACAGTGATGACAGAGCCGGGAGTTTCAGTGAAAAAAAGTGAGGAGAGAGCTGGGAGTTTCAGTGTAAAACAGTGAGGTGAGAGCTGGGAGTTTCAGTGTAAAAAAGTGAGAAGAGACCTGGGAGTTTCAGTGTAAAACAGTGAGGACGGAGCTGGGAGTTTCCGTGTAAAACAGTGAGGAGAGAGCTGGGAGTTTTCGTGTAAAACAGTGAGGAGAGAGCTGGGAGTTTCAGTGTAAATCAGCGAAAAGAGAGCTGGGAGTTTCGGGGTAAAACAGTGAGGAGAGAGCTGGGAGTTTCAGTGTAAAACATTGAGGAGAGAACCGGGAGTGTCTGTGTAAAACAATAAGGAGAGATCCGGGAGTTTCAGTGTAAAACAGAGAGGAGAGAGCCGGGTGTTTCAGTGTAAATCAGTCAGGAGAGAGCTGGAGCTTTCAGTGTAAAACAGTGAGGAGAGAGCTCAGAGTTTCATTGTAAAACAGTGAGGACAGAGATGGGAGTTTCAGTGTAAAAAAGTGAGAAGAGTGCAGGGAGTTTCCATGTAAAACAGTGAGGAGAGAGTTGGGAGTTTCCGTGTAAAACAATGAGGAGAGATCTGAAGGTTCAGGATAAAAATGTGAGGAGAACCTGGGAGTTTCAGTGTAAAACTGCGAGGAGAGAGCTGGAGGTTTCAGTGTAAAACAGTGAGGAGAGAGCCGGGAGTTTTAGTGTAAAACAGTGCGGAGAGAGCTGGGAGATTTAGTGTAAAACAGTGAAGTGAGAGCCGGGAGTTTCAGTGTAAAACAGTGAGAATAGAGGTGGAGGTTTTAGTGTAAAACAGTGAGGAGAGATCTGGGAGCTTCCGTGTAAATCATAGAGGAGTGAGCTGGGATTTTCAGTGTAAAACAGTGAGGAGAGTGCTGGAGGTTTCATTGTGAAACAGTGAGGAGAGAGCTGGGAGATTCAGTGTAAAACAGTGAGGAGAGAGTTGGGAGTTTCTGTGTAAAACAATGAGGAGAGAGCTGGAGGTTTCAGTGTAAAACAGTGAGGAGAGAGCCGGGAGTTTTAGGGTAAAACAGTGCGGAGAGAGCTGGGAGATTCAGTGTAAAACAGTGAAGTGAGAGCCGGGAGTTGCAGTGTAACGCAGTGCGAATAGAGGTGGAGGTTTTAGTGTAAAACAGTGAGGAGAGAGCTGGGAGTTTCAGTGTAAAACAGTGAGGGGAGAGCTGGGAGGTTCAGTGGAAAACAGCGAGGAGAGTGCTGTGAGTTTCAGTGTAAAACAGTGAGGAGAGAGCTGGAAGTTTCAGTGTAAAACAGCGAGGTGAGAGCTGGAGGTTTCAGTGTTTAACATCGAGGAGAGAGCTGGGAGTTCCAGTGTTTAAAAGACTGAGGAGAGAGTTGGAGGTTGCAGTATATAACAGCGAGGAGAGAGCTGGGAGTTTCACTGTAAAACAGGGTGCACAGAGCTGGGAGTTTCATTGTTTAAAAGAGTGAGGAGAGAGTTGGGACTTTCAGTGTAAATCAGGGAGTAGAGAGCTGGGAGTTTCAGTGTTAAAAACAGTGAGGAGAGAACTGGGATTTTCAGTGTAAAACAGTGAGGAGAGAGGTGGATGTTTCAGTGTAAAACAGTGAGGAGAGAGCTACGAGTTTCAGTGTAAAACAGAGAGGAGAGAGCTGCGAGTTTCAGTGTAAAACAGCGAGGAGAGAGCCGGGAGGTTCAGTGTAAAACAGTGATGACAGAGCCGGGAGTTTCAGTAATAATTGTGAGGATAGCTCTGGGAGTTTCAGTGTAAAACTGTCAGGTGGGAGCTGGGAGTTCCAGTGTAAAAAAGTGAGGAGAGACCTGGGAGTTTCCGTGTAAAACAGTGAGGAGAGAGCTGGGAGTTTCCGTGTAAAACAGTGAGGAGAGAGCTGGAGGTTTTAGTGTAAAACAGTGAGGAGAGAGCTGGGAGTTTCCGTGTAAAACAGTGAGGAGAGAGCTGGCGGTTTTAGTGTAAAACAGTGAGGAAAGAGCTGGGCGTTTCAGTGTAAAGCAGTGAGGAGTCAGCTGGGAGTTTCAGTGTTTTAAACAGTGAGGGGAGAGTTGGAAGATTCAGTGTAAAACAGCGAGGAGAGGGCTGGGTGTTTCAGTTTTTAAAACAATGAGGGGAGAGTTGGGAGATTCACTGTAAAACAGCGAGGAGAGGGCTGGGAGTTACTCTGCAAAACAGTGAGGAGAGAGCTGGGAGTTACAGTGTAAAACACTGAGGAGAGAGCTGGAATTTTCAGCGTAAAACAGCGAGGAAAGGGCTGGAGGTTTCATTGTAAAACAGCGAGGAGAGAGCTGGGAGTTTCAGTGTTTAAAAGACTCAGGAGAGAGTTGGGGTTTGCAGTGTTTAACAGTCAGGAGAGAGCTGGGAGTTTCAGTGTGAAACAGGGTGGACAGAGCTGGGAGTTTCAGTGTAAAACAGTGAGGAGAGAGCTGGGAGTTTCATTGTAAATCAGTGAGGAGAGAGCTGGGAGTTCCAGTGTAAAAAGTGAGAAGAGTGCTGGGAGTTTCCGTGTAAAAATGCGAGGAGAGTGCTGGAGGTTTCATTGTGAAACAGTGAGGAGAGAGCTGGGAGATTCAGTGTAAAACAGTGAGGAGAGAGTTGGGAGTTTCTGTGCAAAACAAAGAGGAGAGAACTGGAGGTTTCAGTGTAAAACAGTGAGGAGAGAGCCGGGAATTTTAGTGTAAAACAGTGCGGAGAGAGCTGGGAAATTCAGTGTTAAACAGTGAAGTGAGAGCCGGGAGTTTCAGTGTAAAACAGTGAGAATAGAGGTGGAGGTTTTAGTGTAAAACAGTGAGGAGGGAGCTGGGAGTTTCAGTGTAAAACAGTGAGGAGAGAGCTGGGAGGTTCAGTGTAAAACAGCGAGGAGAGTGCTATGAGTTTCAGTGTAAAACAGTGAGGAGAGAGCTGGAGGTTAAAGTGTTAAACAGTGAGGAGAGACCTGGGAGTTTCAGTGTAAAACAGTGAGAAGAGAGCTGGGAGTTTCAGTGTTTTAAACAGTGAGGGGAGAGTTGGGAGATTAAGTGTAAAATAGCGAAGAGAGATCTGCCAGTTTCACTGCAAAACAGTGAGGAGGGAGTTGGGAGTTTCAGAGTAAAACAGTGAGGAGAGAGCAGGAAGTTTCAATGTAAAACAGCGAGGTGAGAGCTGGAGGTTTCAGTGTAAAACAGCGAGGAGAGAGCTGGGAGTTTCACTGTAAAGCAGGGTGGACAGAGCTGGGAGTTTCAGTGTTTAAAACAGTGAGGAGAGAGTTGGGACTTTCAGTGTAAATCAGGGAGTAGAGAGCTGGGAGTTTCAGTGTTAAAAACAGTGAGGAGAGAGCTGGGAGTTTCAGTGTAAAACAGTGAGGAGAGAGCTGCGAGTTTCAGTGTAAAACAGTGAGGAGAGAGCTGGGAGTTTCCGTGTAAAACAGTGAGGAGAGAGCTGGGAGTTTCAGTGAAAATCATCGAAGAGAGAGGTGGGAGATTCCGTGTAAAACAGTGAGGAGAGAGCTGGGAGTTTCAGTGTAAAACAGTGAGGAGGGAGCTGCGTGTTTCAGTGTAAAACAGTAGGGAGAGAGCCGGCAGTTTCAGTGTAAAACAGCGTGGAGTGAGCCGGGAGTTTCAGTGCAAAACAGTGATGACAGAACCGGGAGTTTCAGTGAAAAATAGTGAGGAGAGAGCTGGGAGTTTCAGTGTAAAACAGTGAGGTGAGAGCCGGGAGTTTCAGTGTAAAACAGTGAGAATAGAGGTGGAGGTTTTAGTGTAAAACAGTGAGGAGAGAGCTGGGAGATTCCGTGTAAATCAATGAGGAGTGAGCTGGGATTTTCAGTGTAAAACAGCGAAGAGAGTGCTGGAGGTTTCATTGTGAAACAGTGAGGAGAGAGCTTGGAGATTCAGTGTAAAACAGTGAGGAGAGAGTTTGGAGTTTTTGTGTAATACAATGAGGAGAGAGCTGGAGGTTTCAGTGTTAAACAGTGAGGAGAGAGCCGGGAGTTTCAGTGTAAAACAGTGCGGAGAGAGCTGGGAGATTCAGTGTAAAACAGTGAATTGAGAGCCGGGAGTTTCAGTGTAAAACAGTGGGAATAGAGGTGGAGGTTTTACTGTAAATCAGTGAGGAGAGAGCTGGGAGTTTCAGTGTAAAACAGTGAGGAGAGAGCTGGGAGGTTCAGTGTAAAACAACGAGGAGAGTGCTGTGAGTTTCAGTGTAAAACAGTGAGGAGAGAGCAGGAGATTACAGTGTTAAACAGTGAGGAGAGATCTGGGAGTTTCAGTGTAAAACAGTGAGAAGAGAGCTGGGAGTTTCAGTGTTTTAAACAGTGAGGGGAGAGTTGGGACATTCAGTGTAAAATAGCGAAGAGAGATCTGCCAGTTTCACTGCAAAACAGTGAGGAGGGTGTTGGGAGTTTCAGAGTAAAACAGTGAGGAGAGAGCAGGAAGTTTCAGTGTAAAACAGCGAGGTGAGAGCTGGAGGTTTCAGTGTAAAACAGCGAGGAGAGAGCTGGGAGTTCAAGTGTTTAAAAGACTGAGGAGAGAGTTGGAGGTTGCAGTGTATATCAGCGAGGAGAGAGCTGGGAGTTTCACTGTAAAAAAGGGTGGACAGAGCTGGGAGTTTCAGTGTTTAAAACAGTGAGGAGAGAGTTGGGACTTTCAGTGTAAATCAGGGAGTAGACAGCTGGGAGTTTCAGTGTTAAAAACAGTGAGGAGAGAGCTGGGATTTTCACTGTAAAACAGTGAGGAGAGAGGTGGATGTTTCAGTGTAAAACAGTGAGGAGAGAGCTGCGAGTTTCAGTGTAAAATAGTGAAGAGAGAGCCGGGAGTTTCAGTGTATAACAGCGAGGAGAGAGCCGGGAGGTTCAGTGTAAAACAGTGATGACAGAGCCGGGAGTTTCAGTAAAAATAGTGAGGATAGCTCTGGGAGTTTCAGTGTAAAACAGTGAGGAGAGAGTTGGGAGTTTCAGTGTAAAAAAGTGAGGAGTGACCTGGGAGTTTCAGTGTAAAACAGTGAGTAGAGAGCTGGGAGTTTCCGTGTAAAACAGTGAGGAGAGAGCTGGAGGTTTCAGTGTAAAGCAGTGAGGAGTCAGCTGGGAGTTTCAGTGTTTTAAACAGTGAGGGGAGAGTTGGAAGATTCAGTGTAAAACAGCGAGGAGAGGGCTGGGAGTTTCAGTGTTTAAAACAATGAGGGGAGAGTTGGGAGATTCAGTGTAAAACAGCGAGGAGAGGGCTGGGAGTTACACTGCAAAACAGTGAGGAGAGAGCTGGGAGTTACAGTGTAAAACACTGAGGAGAGAGCTGGAAGTTTCAGTGTAAAACAGCGAGGAAAGGGCTGGAGGTTTCATTGTAAAACAGCGAGGAGAGAGCTGGGAGTTTCAGTGTTTAAAAGACTGAGGAGAGAGTTGGGGGTTGCAGTGTTTAACAGCAGGAGAGAGCTTGGAGTTTCCGTGTAAAACAGGGCGGATAGAGCTGTGAGTTTCAGTGTTTAAAGCAGTGAGGAGAGAGTTGGTACTTTCAGTGTAAATCAGGGAGGAGAGAGCTGGGAGTTTCAGTGTTGAAAACAGTGAGGAGAGAGTTGGGAGTTTCAGTGTAAAACAGTGAGGAGAGAGCTGGGGGTTTCTGTGTCAGACAGTGAGGAGAGAGCCGGTAGTTTCAGTGTGAAACAGTGAGGAGTGAGATGGGAGTTTCCGTGTAAAACAGTGAGGAGAGAGCTGGGAGTTTCAGTGTAAAACAGTGAGGAGAGAGCTGGGAGTTTCTGTGTAAAACAGTGAGGAGAGAGCTTGAAGTTTCAGTGTAAAACAGCGAGGAAAGGGCTTGAGGTTTCATTGTAAAACAGCGAGGAGAGACCTGGGAGTTTCAGTGCTTAAAAGACTGAGGAGAGAGTTGGGGTTTGCAGTGTTTAACAGCAGGAGAGAGGTGGGAGTTTCAGTGTAAAACAGGGTGGACAGAGCTGGGAGTTTCAGTGATTAAAACAGTGAGGAGAGAGTTGGTACTTTCAGTGTAAATCAGGGAGGAGAGAGCTGGGAGTTTCAGTGTTAAAAAGAGTGAGGAGAGAGCCGTGAGTTTCAGTGTAAAACAGTGAGGAGAGTGCAGGGGATTCAGTGTAAAAAGTGAGGAGAGAGCCTGGAGTTTCAGTCTAAAACAGTGAGGAGAGAGCTGGGAGTTTCAGTGTAAAACAGTGAGGAGAGAGCCGGGAGTTAGTGTAAAACGGAGTGGAATGAGCTGGAGGATTCAGTGTAAAACAGTGATGAGAGAACTGGGATATTCAATGTATAACAGTGAGGCGAGTGCTGGGACTTTCAGTGTAAAACAGCGAGGAGAGCGCTTGGAGCTTCACTGTAAAACAGTGTGGAGAGAGCTGGGAGTTTCAGTGTAAAACAGCGAGGAGACAGGTGGATGTTTCAGTGTAAAACAGTGAGGAGAGAGCTGCGAGTTTCAGTGTAAAACAGTGAGGAGAGGTGGATGTTTCAGGGTAAAACAGTGAGGAGAGAGCTGCGAGTTTCAGTGTAAGACAGTGAGGAGAGAGCTGGGAGTTTCCGTGAAAAACAGTGAGGAGAGAGCTGGGAGTTTCAGTGAAAATCATCGAAGAGAGAGCTGGGAGATTCCGTGTAAAACAGTGAGGAGAGAGCTGGGAGTTTCAGTGTAAAACAGTGAGGAGAGAGCTGCGAGTTTCAGTGTAAAACAGTGATGACAGAGCCGGGAGTTTCAGTGAAAAATAGTGAGGAGAGAGCTGAGAGTTTCAGTGTAATACAGTGAGGTGAGAGCTGGGAGTTTCAGTGTAAAACAGTGAGGAGAGACCTGGTAGTTTCAGTGTAAAACAGTGAGGAGAGAGATGGGAGTTACAGTGTAAAACAGTGAGGAGAGAGCTGGGAGTTTTCATGTAAAACAGTGAGGAGAGAGCTGGGAGTTTCAGTGTAAATCAGCGAAAAGAGAGCTGGGAGTTTCGGGCTAAAACAGTGAGGAGAGTGCAGGGAGTTTCAGTGTAAAACATTGAGGAGAGAACCGGGAGTGTCTGTGTAAAACAATAAGGAGAGATCCGGGAGTTTCAGTGTAAAACAGTGAGGAGAGAACCGGGTGTTTCAGCTTAAAACATTCAGGAGAGAGCTGGAGGTTTCAGTGTAAAACAGTGAGGAGAGAGCTCGGAGTTTCAGTGTAAAACAATGAGGAGAGAGCTGGGAGGTTCAGGATAAAAATGTGAGGAGAGTGCTGGAGGTTTCATTGTGAAACAGTGAGGAGAGAGCTGGGAGATTCAGTGTAACACAGTGAGGAGAGAGTTGGGAGTTTCTGTGTAAAACAAAGAGGAGAGAGCTGGAGGTTTCAGTGTAAAACAGTGAGGAGAGAGCGGGGAATTTTAGTGTAAAACAGTGCGGAGAGAGCTGGGAAATTCAGTGTTAAACAGTGAAGTGAGAGCCGGGAGTTTCAGTGTAAAACAGTGAGAATAGAGGTGGAGGTTTTAGTGCAAATCAGTGAGGAGGGAGTTGGGAGTTTCAGAGTAAAACAGTAAGGAGAGAGCAGGAAGTTTCCGTGTAAAACAGCGAGGAGAGAGCTGGGAGTTTCACTGTAAAACAGGGTGGACAGAGCTGGGAGTTTCAGTGTTTAAAACAGTGAGGAGAGAGTTGGGACTTTCAGTGTAAATCAGGGAGTAGAGAGCTGGGAGATTCAGTGTTAAGAACAGTGAGGAGAGAGCTGGGAGTTTCAGTGTAAAACAGTGAGGAGAGAGGTGGATGTTTCAGTGTAAAACAGTGAGGAGAGAGCTGCGAGTTTCAGTGTAAAACAGTGAGGAGAGAGCTGGGAGTTTCCGTGTAAAACAGTGAGGAGAGAGCTGGGAGTTTCAGTGAAAATCATCGAAGAGAGAGGTGGGAGATTCCGTGTTAAACAGTGAGGAGAGAGCTGGGAGTTTCAGTGTAAAACAGTGAGGAGGGAGCTGCGTGTTTCAGTGTAAAACAGTAGGGAGAGAGCCGGCAGTTTCAGTGTAAAACAGCGTGGAGAGAGCCGGGAGTATCAGTGTAAAACAGTGATGACAGAGCCGGGAGTTTCAGTGAAAAATAGTGAGGAGAGAGCTGGGAGTTAGAGTGTAATACAGTGAGGTGAGAGCTTGGAGTTTCCGTGTAAAACAGTGAGGAGAGAGCTGGGAGTTTTCATGTAAAACAGTGAGGAGAGAGCTGGGAGTTTCAGTATAAATCAGCGAAAGGAGAGCTGGGAGTTTCGGGCTAAAACAGTGAGGAGAGAGGAAGGAAGTTCAGTGCAAAACATTGAGGAGAGAACCGGGAGTGTCTGTGTAAACAATAAGGAGTGATCCGGGAGTTTCAGTGTAAAACAGTGAGGAGAGAACCGGGTGTTTCAGCTTAAAACAGTCAGGAGAGAGCTGGAGGTTTCAGTGTAAAACAGTGAGGAGAGAGCTCGGAGTTTCAGTGTAAAACAGTGAGGAGAGAGCTGGGAGTTTCAGTGTAAAAAAGTGAGAAGAGTGCTGGGAGTTTCCGTGTAAAACAGTGAGGAGAGAGCTGGGAGTTTCTGTGTAAAACAATGAGGAGAGAGCTGGGAGGTTCAGGATAAAAATGTGAGGAGAGTGCTGGAGGTTTCATTGTGAAACAGTGAGGAGAGAGCTGGCAGATTCAGTGTAAAACAGTGAGGAGAGAGTTGGGAGTTTCTGTGTAAAACAAAGAGGAGAGAGCTGGAGGTTTCAGTGTAAAACAGTGAGGAGAGAGCGGGGAATTTTAGTGTAAAACAGTGCGGAGAGAGCTGGGAAATTCAGTGTTAAACAGTGAAGTGAGAGCCGGGAGTTTCAGTGTAAAACAGTGAGAATAGAGGTGGATGTTTTAGTGTAAAACAGTGAGGAGGGAGATGGGAGTTTCAGAGTAAAACAGTGAGGAGAGAGCTGGGAGTTCCCGTGTAAAACAGTGAGGAGAGAGCTGGGAGTTTTCGTGTAAAACAGTGAGAAGAGAGCTGGGAGTTTCAGTGTAAATCAGCGAAAAGAGAGGTTGGAGTTTCGGGGTAAAACAATGAGGAGAGAGCAGGGAGTTTCAGTGTAAAACATTGAGGAGGGAACAGGAGACTCAGTGTAATACATGGAGGAGAGAACCGGGAGTGTCTGTGTGAAACAATAAATGTGAGATCCGGGATTTTCAGTGTAAAACAGTGAGGAGAGAGCCGGGTGTTTCAGTGTAAAACAGTCAGGAGAGAGCTGGAGGTTTCAGTGTAAAACAGTGAGGTGCGAGCTCGGAGTTTCAGTGTAAAACAGTGAGGAGAGAGCTGGGAGTTTCAATGTAAATCAGTGAGGAGAGACCTGAGAGTTTCAGTGTTATAAAGTGAGAAGAGTGCTGGGAGTTTCCGTGTAAAACAGTGAGGAGAGGGCTGGGAGGTTCCGTGTAAAACAATGAGGAGAGAGCTGTGAGTTTCAGTGTAAAACAGTGAGGAGAGACCTGGGAGATTCAGTGTAAAACAGTGAGGAGAGAGCTGGGAGATTCCATGTAAATCAATGAGGAGTGAGCTGGGAGTTTCAGTGTAAAACAGTGAGGAGAGTGCTGGAGGTTTCATTGTGAAACAGTGAGGAGAGAGCTGAGAGATTCAGTGTAAAACAGTGAGGAGAGAGTTGGGAGTTTCTGTGTAAAACAATGAGGAGAGAGCTGGAGGTTTCAGTGTAAAACAGTGAGGAGAGAGCCGGGAGTTTTAGTGTAAAACAGTGCGGAGAGAGCTGGGAGCTTCAGTGTAAAACAGTGAAGTGAGAGCCAGGAGTTTCAGTGTAAAACAGTGAGAATAGAGGTGGAGGTTTTAGTGTAAAACAGTGAGGAGAGAGCTGGGAGTTTCAGTGTAAAACAGTGAGTAGAGAGCTGGGAGGTTCAGTGTAAAACAGCGAGGAGAGTGCCGTGAGTTTTACTGTAAAACAGTGAGGAGAGAGCTGGGAGTTTCAGTGTAAAACATTGAGAAGAGAGCTGGGAGTTTCAGTGTTTAAAACCATGAGGGGAGAGTTGGGAGATTCAGTGTAAAATAGCGAGGCGAGATCTGGGAGTTACACTGCAAAACAATGAGGAGGGAGTTGGGAGTTTCAGAGTAAAACAGTGAGGAGAGAGCAGGAAGTTTCAGTGTAAAACAGCGAGGTGAGAGCTGGAGGTTTCAGTGTAGTACAGCGAGGAGAGAGCTGGGAGTTCCAGTGTTTAAAAGACTGAGGAGAGAGTTGGAGGTTGCAGTGTATAGCAGCGAGGAGAGAGCTGGGAGTTTCACTGTAAAACAGGGTGGACAGAGCTGGGAGTTTCAGCGTTTAAAACAGTGAGGAGAGAGTTGGGACTTTCAGTGTAAATCAGGGAGTAGAGAGCTGGGAGTTTCAGTGTAAAACAGTGAGGAGGGAGCTGCGTGTTTCAGTGTAAAACAGTAGGGAGAGAGCCGGCAGTTTCAGTGTAAAACAGCGTGGAGAGAGCCGGGAGTTTCAGTGTAAAACAGTGATGACAGAGCCGGGAGTTTCAGTGAAAAATAGTGAGGAGAGAGCTGGGAGTTAGAGTGTAATACATTGAGGTGAGAGCTTGGAGTTTCCGTGTAAAACAGTGAGGAGAGAGCTGGGAGTTTTCATGTAAAACAGTGAGGAGAGAGCTGGGAGTTTCAGTATAAATCAGCGAAAGGAGAGCTGGGAGTTTCGGGCTAAAACAGTGAGAAGAGAGGAAGGAAGTTCAGTGTAAAACATTGAGGAGAGAACCGGGAGTGTCTGTGTAAACAATAAGGAGTGATCCGGGAGTTTCAGTGTAAAACAGTGAGGAGAGAACCGGGTGTTTCAGCTTAAAACAGTCAGGAGAGAGCTGGAGGTTTCAGTGTAAAACGGTGAGGAGAGAGCTCGGAGTTTCAGTGTAAAACAGTGAGGAGAGAGCTGGGAGTTTCAGTGTAAAAAAGTGAGAAGAGTGCTGGGAGTTTCCGTGTAAAACAGTGAGGAGAGAGCTGGGAGTTTCCGTGTAAAACAATGAGGAGAGAGCTGGGAGGTTCAGGATAAAAATGTGAGGAGAGTGCTGGAGGTTTCATTGTGAAACAGTGAGGAGAGAGCTGGCAGATTCAGTGTAAAACAGTGAGGAGAGAGTTGGGAGTTTCTGTGTAAAACAAAGAGGAGAGAGCTGGAGGTTTCAGTGTAAAACAGTGAGGAGAGAGCGGGGAATTTTAGTGTAAAACAGTGCGGAGAGAGCTGGGAAATTCAGTGTTAAACAGTGAAGTGAGAGCCGGGAGTTTCAGTGTAAAACAGTGAGAATAGAGGTGGATGTTTTAGTGTAAAACAGTGAGGAGGGAGATGGGAGTTTCAGAGTAAAACAGTGAGGAGAGAGCTGGGAGTTCCCGTGTAAAACAGTGAGGAGAGAGCTGGGAGTTTTCGTGTAAAACAGTGAGAAGAGAGCTGGGAGTTTCAGTGTAAATCAGCGAAAAGAGAGGTTGGAGTTTCGGGGTAAAACAATGAGGAGAGAGCAGGGAGTTTCAGTGTAAAACATTGAGGAGGGAACAGGAGACTCAGTGTAATACATGGAGGAGAGAACCGGGAGTGTCTGTGTGAAACAATAAATGTGAGATCCGGGATTTTCAGTGTAAAACAGTGAGGAGAGAGCCGGGTGTTTCAGTGTAAAACAGTCAGGAGAGAGCTGGAGGTTTCAGTGTAAAACAGTGAGGTGCGAGCTCGGAGTTTCAGTGTAAAACAGTGAGGAGAGAGCTGGGAGTTTCAATGTAAATCAGTGAGGAGAGACCTGAGAGTTTCAGTGTTATAAAGTGAGAAGAGTGCTGGGAGTTTCCGTGTAAAACAGTGAGGAGAGGGCTGGGAGGTTCCGTGTAAAACAATGAGGAGAGAGCTGTGAGTTTCAGTGTAAAACAGTGAGGAGAGACCTGGGAGATTCAGTGTAAAACAGTGAGGAGAGAGCTGGGAGATTCCATGTAAATCAATGAGGAGTGAGCTGGGAGTTTCAGTGTAAAACAGTGAGGAGAGTGCTGGAGGTTTCATTGTGAAACAGTGAGGAGAGAGCTGAGAGATTCAGTGTAAAACAGTGAGGAGAGAGTTGGGAGTTTCTGTGTAAAACAATGAGGAGAGAGCTGGAGGTTTTAGTGTAAAACAGTGAGGAGAGAGCCGGGAGTTTTAGTGTAAAACAGTGCGGAGAGAGCTGGGAGCTTCAGTGTAAAACAGTGAAGTGAGAGCCAGGAGTTTCAGTGTAAAACAGTGAGAATAGAGGTGGAGGTTTTAGTGTAAAACAGTGAGGAGAGAGCTGGGAGTTTCAGTGTAAAACAGTGAGTAGAGAGCTGGGAGGTTCAGTGTAAAACAGCGAGGAGAGTGCCGTGAGTTTTACTGTAAAACAGTGAGGAGAGAGCTGGGAGTTTCAGTGTAAAACATTGAGAAGAGAGCTGGGAGTTTCAGTGTTTAAAACCATGAGGGGAGAGTTGGGAGATTCAGTGTAAAATAGCGAGGCGAGATCTGGGAGTTACACTGCAAAACAATGAGGAGGGAGTTGGGAGTTTCAGAGTAAAACAGTGAGGAGAGAGCAGGAAGTTTCAGTGTAAAACAGCGAGGTGAGAGCTGGAGGTTTCAGTGTAGTACAGCGAGGAGAGAGCTGGGAGTTCCAGTGTTTAAAAGACTGAGGAGAGAGTTGGAGGTTGCAGTGTATAGCAGCGAGGAGAGAGCTGGGAGTTTCACTGTAAAACAGGGTGGACAGAGCTGGGAGTTTCAGCGTTTAAAACAGTGAGGAGAGAGTTGGGACTTTCAGTGTAAATCAGGGAGTAGAGAGCTGGGAGTTTCAGTGTTAAAAACAGTGAGGAGAGAGCAGGGAGTTTCAGTGTAAAAAGTGAGGAGAGAGCTGGGAGATTCTGTGTAAAACAGTGAGGAGAGAGCTGGTTGATTCACTGTAAAACAGGGTGGACAGAGCTGGGAGTTTCAGTGTTTAAAATAGTGAGGAGAGAGTTGGGACTTTCAGTGTAAATCAGGGAGTAGAGAGCTGGGAGTTTCAGTGTTAAAGACAGTGAGGAGAGAGCTGGGAGTTTCAGTGTAAAACAGTGAGGAGAGAGCTGGGAGATTCAGTGTAAAACATTGAGGAGAGAGTTGGGAGTTTCTGTGTAAAACAATGAGGAGAGAGCTGGAGGTTTCAGTGTAAAACAGTGAGGAGAGAGCCGGGAGTTTTAGTGTAAAACAGTGCGGAGAGAGCTGGGAGCTTCAGTGTAAAACAGTGAAGTGAGAGACAGGAGTTTCAGTGTAAAACAGTGAGAATAGAGGTGGAGGTTTTAGTGTAAAACAGTGAGGAGAGAGCTGGGAGTTTCAGTGTAAAACAGTGAGTAGAGAGCTGGGAGGTTCAGTGTAAAACAGCGAGGAGAGTGCCGTGAGTTATACTGTAAAACAGTGAGGAGAGAGCTGGGAGTTTCATTGTAAAACATTGAGAAGAGAGCTGGGAGTTTCAGTGTTTAAAACCATGAGGGGAGAGTTGGGAGATTCAGTGTAAAATAGCGAGGCGAGATCTGGGAGTTACACTGCAAAACAATGAGGAGGGAGTTGGGAGTTTCAGAGTAAAACAGTGAGGAGAGAGCAGGAAGTTTCAGTGTAAAACAGCAGGGTGAGAGCTGGAGGTTTCAGTGTAGTACAGCGAGGAGAGAGCTGGGAGTTCCAGTGTTTAAAAGACTGAGGAGAGAGTTGGAGGTTGCAGTGTATAGCAGCGAGGAGAGAGCTGGGAGTTTCACTGTAAAACAGGGTGGACAGAGCTGGGAGTTTCAGTGTTTAAAACAGTGAGGAGAGAGCAGGGAGTTTCAGTGTAAAAAAGTGAGGAGAGAGCTGGGAGAATCTGTGTAAAACAGTGAGGAGAGAGCTGGTTGATTCACTGTAAAACAGGGTGGACAGAGCTGGGAGTTTCAGTGTTTAAAATAGTGAGGAGAGAGTTGGGACTTTCAGTGTAAATCAGGGAGTAGAGAGCTGGGAGTTTCAGTGTTAAAGACAGTGAGGAGAGAGCTGGGAGTTTCAGTGTAAAACAGTGAGGAGAGAGCTGGGAGTTTCTGTGTAAAACAATGAGGAGAGAGCTGGATGTTTCAGTGTTAGTCAGTGAGGAGAGAGCTGTGAGTTTCAGTGTAAAACAGATAGGAGACAGCTGGGAGTATCCATGTAAATCAGTGATGAGAGAGCTGGGAGTTTTGGTTTAAATCAGTGAGGAGAGATCAGAGAGATTCAGTGTAAAACTGTGAGGAGAGAGCCGGGAGTTTCAGTGTAAAACAGTGAGGACAGAGCCGGGATTTTCAGTTCAAAACAGTGAGGAGAGTGCCGGGTGTTTCAGTGGAAAACAGTGAGGAGAGAGCTGGAGGTTTCAGTGTAAAACAGAGAGGAGAGAGCTCGGAGTTTCAGTGAAAAACAGTGAGGAGAGAGCTGGGAGTGTCATTGTAAAACAGTGAGGAGAGAGCTGTGAGTTTCAGTGTAAAAATGTGAGAAGACTGCTGGGAGTTTCCGTGTAAAACAGTGAGGAGAGAGCTGGGAGTTTCCGTGCAAAACAGTGAGGAGGGAGCTGCGTGTTTCAGTGTAAAACAGTAGGGAGAGAGCCGGCAGTTTCAGTGTAAAACAGCGTGGAGAGAGCCGGGAGTATCAGTGTAAAACAGTGATGACAGAGCCGGGAGTTTCAGTGAAAAATAGTGAGGAGAGAGCTGGGAGTTAGAGTGTAATACAGTGAGGTGAGAGCTTGGAGTTTCCGTGTAAAACAGTGAGGAGAGAGCTGGGAGTTTTCATGTAAAACAGTGAGGAGAGAGCTGGGAGTTTCAGTATAAATCAGCGAAAGGAGAGCTGGGAGTTTCGGGCTAAAACAGTGAGGAGAGAGGAAGGAAGTTCAGTGCAAAACATTGAGGAGAGAACCGGGAGTGTCTGTGTAAACAATAAGGAGTGATCCGGGAGTTTCAGTGTAAAACAGTGAGGAGAGAACCGGGTGTTTCAGCTTAAAACAGTCAGGAGAGAGCTGGAGGTTTCAGTGTAAAACAGTGAGGAGAGAGCTCGGAGTTTCAGTGTAAAACAGTGAGGAGAGAGCTGGGAGTTTCAGTGTAAAAAAGTGAGAAGAGTGCTGGGAGTTTCCGTGTAAAACAGTGAGGAGAGAGCTGGGAGTTTCTGTGTAAAACAATGAGGAGAGAGCTGGGAGGTTCAGGATAAAAATGTGAGGAGAGTGCTGGAGGTTTCATTGTGAAACAGTGAGGAGAGAGCTGGCAGATTCAGTGTAAAACAGTGAGGAGAGAGTTGGGAGTTTCTGTGTAAAACAAAGAGGAGAGAGCTGGAGGTTTCAGTGTAAAACAGTGAGGAGAGAGCGGGGAATTTTAGTGTAAAACAGTGCGGAGAGAGCTGGGAAATTCAGTGTTAAACAGTGAAGTGAGAGCCGGGAGTTTCAGTGTAAAACAGTGAGAATAGAGGTGGATGTTTTAGTGTAAAACAGTGAGAAGGGAGATGGGAGTTTCAGAGTAAAACAGTGAGGAGAGAGCTGGGAGTTCCCGTGTAAAACAGTGAGGAGAGAGCTGGGAGTTTTCGTGTAAAACAGTGAGAAGAGAGCTGGGAGTTTCAGTGTAAATCAGCGAAAAGAGAGGTTGGAGTTTCGGGGTAAAACAATGAGGAGAGAGCAGGGAGTTTCAGTGTAAAACATTGAGGAGGGAACAGGAGACTCAGTGTAATACATGGAGGAGAGAACCGGGAGTGTCTGTGTGAAACAATAAATGTGAGATCCGGGATTTTCAGTGTAAAACAGTGAGGAGAGAGCCGGGTGTTTCAGTGTAAAACAGTCAGGAGAGAGCTGGAGGTTTCAGTGTAAAACAGTGAGGTGCGAGCTCGGAGTTTCAGTGTAAAACAGTGAGCAGAGAGCTGGGAGTTTCAATGTAAATCAGTGAGGAGAGACCTGAGAGTTTCAGTGTTATAAAGTGAGAAGAGTGCTGGGAGTTTCCGTGTAAAACAGTGAGGAGAGGGCTGGGAGGTTCCGTGTAAAACAATGAGGAGAGAGCTGTGAGTTTCAGTGTAAAACAGTGAGGAGAGACCTGGGAGATTCAGTGTAAAACAGTGAGGAGAGAGCTGGGAGATTCCATGTAAATCAATGAGGAGTGAGCTGGGAGTTTCAGTGTAAAACAGTGAGGAGAGTGCTGGAGGTTTCATTGTGAAACAGTGAGGAGAGAGCTGAGAGATTCAGTGTAAAACAGTGAGGAGAGAGTTGGGAGTTTCTGTGTAAAACAATGAGGAGAGAGCTGGAGGTTTCAGTGTAAAACAGTGAGGAGAGAGCCGGGAGTTTTAGTGTAAAACAGTGCGGAGAGAGCTGGGAGCTTCAGTGTAAAACAGTGAAGTGAGAGCCAGGAGTTTCAGTGTAAAACAGTGAGAATAGAGGTGGAGGTTTTAGTGTAAAACAGTGAGGAGAGAGCTGGGAGTTTCAGTGTAAAACAGTGAGTAGAGAGCTGGGAGGTTCAGTGTAAAACAGCGAGGAGAGTGCCGTGAGTTTTACTGTAAAACAGTGAGGAGAGAGCTGGGAGTTTCAGTGTAAAACATTGAGAAGAGAGCTGGGAGTTTCAGTGTTTAAAACCATGAGGGGAGAGTTGGGAGATTCAGTGTAAAATAGCGAGGCGAGATCTGGGAGTTACACTGCAAAACAATGAGGAGGGAGTTGGGAGTTTCAGAGTAAAACAGTGAGGAGAGAGCAGGAAGTTTCAGTGTAAAACAGCGAGGTGAGAGCTGGAGGTTTCAGTGTAGTACAGCGAGGAGAGAGCTGGGAGTTCCAGTGTTTAAAAGACTGAGGAGAGAGTTGGAGGTTGCAGTGTATAGCAGCGAGGGGAGAGCTGGGAGTTTCACTGTAAAACAGGGTGGACAGAGCTGGGAGTTTCAGCGTTTAAAACAGTGAGGAGAGAGTTGGGACTTTCAGTGTAAATCAGGGAGTAGAGAGCTGGGAGTTTCAGTGTTAAAAACAGTGAGGAGAGAGCAGGGAGTTTCAGTGTAAAAAGTGAGGAGAGAGCTGGGAGATTCTGTGTAAAACAGTGAGGAGAGAGCTGGTTGATTCACTGTAAAACAGGGTGGACAGAGCTGGGAGTTTCAGTGTTTAAAATAGTGAGGAGAGAGTTGGGACTTTCAGTGTAAATCAGGGAGTAGAGAGCTGGGAGTTTCAGTGTTAAAGACAGTGAGGAGAGAGCTGGGAGTTTTAGTGTAAAACAGTGAGGAGAGAGCTGGGAGATTCAGTGTAAAACATTGAGGAGAGAGTTGGGAGTTTCTGTGTAAAACAATGAGGAGAGAGCTGGAGGTTTCAGTGTAAAACAGTGAGGAGAGAGCCGGGAGTTTTAGTGTAAAACAGTGCGGAGAGAGCTGGGAGCTTCAGTGTAAAACAGTGAAGTGAGAGACAGGAGTTTCAGTGTAAAACAGTGAGAATAGAGGTGGAGGTTTTAGTGTAAAACAGTGAGGAGAGAGCTGGGAGTTTCAGTGTAAAACAGTGAGTAGAGAGCTGGGAGGTTCAGTGTAAAACAGCGAGGAGAGTGCCGTGAGTTATACTGTAAAACAGTGAGGAGAGAGCTGGGAGTTTCATTGTAAAACATTGAGAAGAGAGCTGGGAGTTTCAGTGTTTAAAACCATGAGGGGAGAGTTGGGAGATTCAGTGTAAAATAGCGAGGCGAGATCTGGGCGTTACACTGCAAAACAATGAGGAGGGAGTTGGGAGTTTCAGAGTAAAACAGTGAGGAGAGAGCAGGAAGTTTCAGTGTAAAACAGCAGGGTGAGAGCTGGAGGTTTCAGTGTAGTACAGCGAGGAGAGAGCTGGGAGTTCCAGTGTTTAAAAGACTGAGGAGAGAGTTGGAGGTTGCAGTGTATAGCAGCGAGGAGAGAGCTGGGAGTTTCACTGTAAAACAGGGTGGACAGAGCTGGGAGTTTCAGTGTTTAAAACAGTGAGGAGAGAGCAGGGAGTTTCAGTGTAAAAAAGTGAGGAGAGAGCTGGGAGAATCTGTGTAAAACAGTGAGGAGAGAGCTGGTTGATTCACTGTAAAACAGGGTGGACAGAGCTGGGAGTTTCAGTGTTTAAAATAGTGAGGAGAGAGTTGGGACTTTCAGTGTAAATCAGGGAGTAGAGAGCTGGGAGTTTCAGTGTTAAAGACAGTGAGGAGAGAGCTGGGAGTTTCAGTGTAAAACAGTGAGGAGAGAGCTGGGAGTTTCTGTGTAAAACAATGAGGAGAGAGCTGGATGTTTCAGTGTTAGTCAGTGAGGAGAGAGCTGTGAGTTTCAGTGTAAAACAGATAGGAGACAGCTGGGAGTATCCATGTAAATCAGTGATGAGAGAGCTGGGAGTTTTGGTTTAAATCAGTGAGGAGAGATCAGAGAGATTCAGTGTAAAACTGTGAGGAGAGAGCGGGGAGTTTCAGTGTAAAACAGTGAGGACAGAGCCGGGATTTTCAGTTCAAAACAGTGAGGAGAGTGCCGGGTGTTTCAGTGGAAAACAGTGAGGAGAGAGCTGGAGGTTTCAGTGTAAAACAGAGAGGAGAGAGCTCGGAGTTTCAGTGAAAAACAGTGAGGAGAGAGCTGGGAGTGTCATTGTAAAACAGTGAGGAGAGAGCTGTGAGTTTCAGTGTAAAAATGTGAGAAGACTGCTGGGAGTTTCCGTGTAAAACAGTGAGGAGAGACCTGGGAGTTTCAGTGTTAAAAAGAGTGAGGAGAGGGTTGGGAGTTTCAGTAGAAAACAGTGAGGAGAGAGCTGGGAGTTTCCGTGCAAAACAGTGAGGAGAGAGCTGGGAGTTTCAGTGTAAAACAGAGAGGAGAGAGCCTGGAATTTCAGTGTATAACAGCGAGGAGAGAGGCGGGAGGTTCAGTGTAAAACAGTGATGACAGAGCCGGGAGTTTCAGTAAAAATCGTGAGGAGACCTCTGGGAGTTTCAGTGTAAAACAGTGAGGTGAGAGCAGGGAGTTTCAGTGTAAAAAAGTGAGGAGAGACCTGGGAGTTTCAGTGTAAAACAGTGAGGAGAGAGCTGGGAGCGTCTGTGTAAAGGAGTGAGGTGTGAGCTTGGAGTTTCAGTGTTTAAAACAGTGAGGGGAGAGTGGGAGATTCAGTGTAAAACAGCGAGGAGAGGGCTGGGAATTACACGGCAAAACAGTGAGGAGAGAGCTGGGAGTTTCAGTGTAAAACAGGGTGGACAGAGCTGGGAGTTTCAGTGATTAAAACAGTGAGGAGAGAGTTGGTACTTTCAGTGTAAATCAGGGAGGAGAGACCTGGGAGTTTCAGTGTTAAAAAGAGTGAGGAGAGGGTTG
Organism: Cetorhinus maximus; assembly: GCF_964194155.1. Classification (NCBI taxonomy): domain Eukaryota; kingdom Metazoa; phylum Chordata; class Chondrichthyes; order Lamniformes; family Cetorhinidae; genus Cetorhinus; species Cetorhinus maximus. The sequence continues at coordinate 80,120 of NW_027596521.1, forward strand.
GGAGTTTCAGTGGAAAACAGTGAGGAGAGAGCTGGGGTTTTCAGTGTCAGACAGTGAGGAGAGAGCCGGTAGTTTCAGTGTGAAACAGTGCGGATAGAGCAGGGAGTTTCAGTGTAAAACATTGAGGAGAGAGCCGTGAGTTTCAGCGTAAAACAGTGAGGAGAGTGCTGGGGAATCAGTGTAAAAAGTGAGGAGAGAGCCGGGAGTTACAGTGTAAAACAGAATGGAAAGAGCTAGAGGATTCAGTGTAAATCAGTGATGAGAAGAGCTGGGAGATTCAATGTAAAACAGTGAGGCGAGTGCTGGGACATTCAGTGTAAAACAGCAATGAGAGAGCTGGAAGTTTCACTGTAAAACAGTGTGGAGAGAGCTGGGAGTTTCAGTGTAAAACAGCGAGGAGAGAGCTGAGAGTTTCAGGGTATAACAGTGAGGAGAGTGCTGGAGGTTTCATTGAGAAACAGTGAGGAGAGAGCTGCGAGTTTCAGTGTTAAACAGTGAGGAGAGAGCTGGGAGTTTCACTGAAAATCATCGAAGAGAGAGCTGGGAGATTCCGTGTAAAACAGTGAGGAGAGACCTGGGAGTTTCAGTGTAAAACAGTGAGGAGAGAGCTGGGAGTTTCCGTGTAAAACAGTGAGGAGAGATTTGGAGGTTTTATTGTAAAACAGTTAGGAGAGAGCGGGGAGTTTCTGTGTAAAGCAGTGAGGTGTGAGCTTGGAGTTTCACTGTTTAAAACAGTGAGGAGAGAGTTGCTACTTTCAGTGTAAATCAGGGAGGAGAGAGCTGGGAGTTTCAGTGTAACAAATTGAGGAGAGAGGTGGATGTATCAGTGTAAAACAGTGAGGAGAGAGCTGCGAGTTTCAGTGTAAAACAGTGAGGAGAGAGCTGGGAGTTCCCGTGTAAAACAGTGAGGAAGGAGCTGGGAGTTTCAGTGAAAATCATCGAAGAGAGAGCTGGGAGATTCCATGTAAAACAGTGAGGAGAGAGCTGGGAGTTTCAGTGTAAAACAGTGAGGAGAGAGCTGCGAGTTTCAGTGTAAAACAGTAGGGAGAGAGCCGGCAGTTTCAGTGTTTAAAACAGTGAGGAGAGAGTTGGGACTTTCAGTGTAAATCAGGGAGTAGAGAGCTGGGAGTTTCAGTGTTAAAAACAGTGAGGAGAGAGCTGGGAGTTTCAGTGTAAAACAGTGAAGAGAGAGCTGGGAGTTTCTGTGTAAAGCAGTGAGGTGTGAGCTTGGAGTCTCAGTGTTTAAAACAGTGAGGGGAGAGTTGGAAGATTCAGTGTAAAACAGCGAGGAGAGGGCTGGGAGTTTCAGTGTTTAAAACAGTGAGGGGAGAGTTGGGAGATTCAGTGTAAAACAGCGAGGAGAGGGCTGGGAATTACACGGCAAAACAGTGAGGAGAGAGGTGGGAGTTTCAGTGTAAAACAGGGTGGACAGAGCTGGGAGTTTCAGTGATTAAAACAGTGAGGAGAGAGTTGGTACTTTCAGTGTAAATCAGGGAGGAGAGAGCTGGGAGTTTCAGTGTTAAAAAGAGTGAGGAGAGGGTTGGGAGTTTCAGTGTAAAACAGTGAGGAGAGATCTGGGGGTTTCAGTGTCAGACAGTGAGGAGAGAGCCGGTAGTTTCAGTGTAAAACAATGATGACAAGAGCTGGGAGATTCAATGTAGATCAGTGAGGCGAGTGCTGGGACATTCACTGTAAAACAGCGAGGAGAGAGCTGGGAGTTTCACTGTAAAACAGTGTGGACAGAGCTGGGAGTTTCAGTGTAAATCAGCGAGGAGAGAGCTGGGAGTTTCAGGGTATAACAGTGAAGAGAGAGCTGGGAGTTTCAGTGTAAAACAGTGAGGAGACAGCTGGGAGTATCAGTGTAAAACAGTGAGGAGAAAGCCGGGAGGTTCAGTGTAAAACAGTGAGGAGAGAGCTGGGAGTTTCTGTGCAAAACAATGTGGAGAGAGCTGGATGTTTCAGTGTTAGTCAGTGAGGAGAGAGCTGTGAGTTTCAGTGTAAAACAGAGAGGAGACAGCTGGGAGTATCCATGTAAAACAGTGATGAGAGAGCTGGGAGTTTCGGTTTAAATCAGTGAGGAGAGATCAGAGAGTTTCAGTGTAAAACTGTGAGGAGAGAGCCGGGAGTTTCAGTGTAAAACAGTGAGGACAGAGCCGGGATTTTCAGTTCAAAACAGTGAGGAGAGCGCCGGCAGTTTCAGTGTAAAACAGTGAGGAGAGAGCCGGGAGTTTCAGTGTAAAACAATGAAGAGAGAGCAGGGTTATTCAGTGTAAAACAATGAGGAGAGAGCCGGGTGTTTCAGTGTAAAACAGTGAGGAGAGAGCCGGGTGTTTCAGTGGAAAACAGTGAGGAGAAGCTGGAGGTTTCAGTGTAAAACAGAGAGGAGAGAGCTCGGAGTTTCAGTGAAAAACAGTGAGGTGAGAGCTGGGAGTGTCATTGTAAAACAGTGAGGAGAGAGCTGTGAGTTTCAGTGTAAAAATGTGTGAAGACTGCTGGGAGTTTCCGTGTAAAACAGTGAGGAGAGAGCTGGGAGTTTCCGTGCAAAACAGTGAGGAGAGAGCTGCGAGTTTCAGTGTAAAACAGAGAGGAGAGAGCCTGGAATTTCAGTGTATAACAGCGAGGAGAGAGGCGGGAGGTTCAGTGTAAAACAGTGATGACAGAGCCGGGAGTTTCAGTAAAAATCGTGAGGAGACCTCTGGGAGATTCAGTGTAAAACAGTGAGGAGAGAGCAGGGAGTTTCAGTGTAAAAAAGTGAGGAGAGACCTGGGAGTTTCAATGTAAAACAGTGAGGAGAGAGCTGGGAGTTTCCGTGTAAAACAGTGAGGAGAGATCTGGAGGTTTTATTGTAAAACAGTTAGGAGAGAGTTTGGAGTTTCCGTGCAAAACAGAGAGGAGAGAGCTGGGAGTTTCAGTGTAAAACAGTGAGAAGAGAGCTGGGAGTTTCCGTGTAAAACAGTGAGGAGAGAGCTGGGACTTTCAGTGAAAATCATCGAAGAGATAGCTGGGAGATTCCATGTAAAACAGTGAGGAGAGAGCTGGGAGTTTCAGTGTAAAACAGTGAGGATGGAGCTGCGAGTTTCAGTGTAAAACAGTAGGGAGAGAGCCGGCAGTTTCAGTGTAAAACAGCGTGGAGAGAGCTGGGAGTTTCAGTGTTAAATACAGTGAGGAGAGAGCTGGGAGTTTCAGTGTAAAACAGTGAGGAGAGAGCTGGGAGCGTCTGTGTAAAGGAGTGAGGTGTGAGCTTGGAGTTTCACTGTTTAAAACAGTGAGGAGAGAGTTGGTACTTTCAGTGTAAATCAGGGAGGAGAGAGCTGGGAGTTTCAGTGTAACAAAATGAGGAGAGAGCTGGGAGTTACAGTGTAAAACTGTAAGGAGAGTGCTGGGAGATTCAGCGTAAAACAGTGAGGAGAGAGCCGGGAGTTTCAGTGAAAATCATCGAAGAGATAGCTGGGAGATTCCATGTAAAACAGTGAGGAGAGAGCTGGGAGTTTCAGTGTAAAACAGTGAGGATGGAGCTGCGAGTTTCAGTGTAAAACAGTAGGGAGAGAGCCGGCAGTTTTAGTGTAAAACAGCGTGGAGAGAGCTGGGAGTTTCAGTGTTAAATACAGTGAGGAGAGAGCTGGGAGTTTCAGTGTAAAACAGTGAGGAGAGAGCTGGGAGCGTCTGTGTAAAGGAGTGAGGTGTGAGCTTGGAGTTTCAGTGTTTAAAACAGTGAGGGGAGAGTGGGAGATTCAGTGTAAAACAGCGAGGAGAGGGCTGGGAATTACACGGCAAAACAGTGAGGAGAGAGCTGGGAGTTTCAGTGTAAAACAGGGTGGACAGAGCTGGGAGTTTCAGTGATTAAAACAGTGAGGAGAGAGTTGGTACTTTCAGTGTAAATCAGGGAGGAGAGACCTGGGAGTTTCAGTGTTAAAAAGAGTGAGGAGAGGGTTGGGAGTTTCAGTAGAAAACAGTGAGGAGAGAGCTGGGGTTTTCAGTGTCAGACAGTGAGGAGAGAGCCGGTAGTTTCAGTGTGAAACAGTGCGGATAGAGCAGGGAGTTTCAGTGTAAAACATTGAGGAGAGAGCCGTGAGTTTCAGTGTAAAACAGTGAGGAGAGTGCTGGGGAATCAGTGTAAAAAGTGAGGAGAGAGCCGGGAGTTACAGTGTAAAACAGAATGGAAAGAGCTAGAGGATTCAGTGTAAATCAGTGATGAGAAGAGCTGGGAGATTCAATGTAAAACAGTGAGGCGAGTGCTGGGACATTCAGTGTAAAACAGCAATGAGAGAGCTGGAAGTTTCACTGTAAAACAGTGTGGAGAGAGCTGGGAGTTTCAGTGTAAAACAGCGAGGAGAGAGCTGAGAGTTTCAGGGTATAACAGTGAGGAGAGTGCTGGAGGTTTCATTGAGAAACAGTGAGGAGAGAGCTGCGAGTTTCAGTGTTAAACAGTGAGGAGAGAGCTGGGAGTTTCACTGAAAATCATCGAAGAGAGAGCTGGGAGATTCCGTGTAAAACAGTGAGGAGAGACCTGGGAGTTTCAGTGTAAAACAGTGAGGAGAGAGCTGGGAGTTTCCGTGTAAAACAGTGAGGAGAGATTTGGAGGTTTTATTGTAAAACAGTTAGGAGAGAGCGGGGAGTTTCTGTGTAAAGCAGTGAGGTGTGAGCTTGGAGTTTCACTGTTTAAAACAGTGAGGAGAGAGTTGCTACTTTCAGTGTAAATCAGGGAGGAGAGAGCTGGGAGTTTCAGTGTAACAAATTGAGGAGAGAGGTATCAGTGTAAAACAGTGAGGAGAGAGCTGCGAGTTTCAGTGTAAAACAGTGAGGAGAGAGCTGGGATTTCCCGTGTAAAACAGTGAGGAAGGAGCTGGGAGTTTCAGTGAAAATCATCGAAGAGAGAGCTGGGAGATTCCATGTAAAACAGTGAGGAGAGAGCTGGGAGTTTCAGTGTAAAACAGTGAGGAGAGAGCTGCGAGTTTCAGTGTAAAACAGTAGGGAGAGAGCCGGCAGTTTCAGTGTTTAAAACAGTGAGGAGAGAGTTGGGACTTTCAGTGTAAATCAGGGAGTAGAGAGCTGGGAGTTTCAGTGTTAAAAACAGTGAGGAGAGAGCTGGGAGTTTCAGTGTAAAACAGTGAAGAGAGAGCTGGGAGTTTCTGTGTAAAGCAGTGAGGTGTGAGCTTGGAGTCTCAGTGTTTAAAACAGTGAGGGGAGAGTTGGAAGATTCAGTGTAAAAGAGCGAGGAGAGGGCTGGGAGTTTCAGTGTTTAAAACAGTGAGGGGAGAGTTGGGAGATTCACTGTAAAACAGCGAGGAGAAGGCTGGGAATTACACGGCAAAACAGTGAGGAGAGAGGTGGGAGTTTCAGTGTAAAACAGGGTGGACAGAGCTGGGAGTTTCAGTGATTAAAACAGTGAGGAGAGAGTTGGTACTTTCAGTGTAAATCAGGGAGGAGAGAGCTGGGAGTTTCAGTGTTAAAAAGAGTGAGGAGAGGGCTGGGAGTTTCAGTGTTAATCAGCGAGGAGAGAGCTGGGAGTTTCAGTGTAAAACAGTGAGGAGAGAGCCGGGAGGTTCAGTATAAAACAGTGAGGACAGAGCCGGGATTTTCAGTTCAAAACAGTGAGGAGAGTGCCGGGTGTTTCAGTGTAAAACAGGGAGGCGAGTGCTGAGACACTCAGTGTAAAACAGTGAGGAGAGTGCTGGGGAATCAGTGTAAAAAGTGAGGAGAGAGCCGGCAGTTACAGTGTAAAACAGAATGGAAAGAGCTGGAGGATTCATTGTAAAACAGTGATGAAAAGAGCTGGGAGATTCAATGTAGATCAGTGAGGCGAGTGCTGGGACATTCACTGTAAAACAGCGAGGAGAGAGCTGGGAGTTTCACTGTAAAACAGTGTGGACAGAGCTGGGAGTTTCAGTGTTAATCAGCGAGGAGAGAGCTGGGAGTTTCAGGGTATAACAGTGAAGAGAGAGCTGGGAGTTTCAGTGTAAAACAGTGAGGAGACAGCTGGGAGTATCAGTGTAAAACAGTGAGGAGAAAGCCGGGAGGTTCAGTGTAAAACAGTGAGGAGAGAGCTGGGAGTTTCTGTGCAAAACAGTGTGGAGAGAGCTGGATGTTTCAGTGTTAGTCAGTGAGGAGAGAGCTGTGAGTTTCAGTGTAAAACAGAGAGGTGAGAGCCTGGAATTTCAGTGTATAACAGCGAGGAGAGAGGCGGGAGGTTCAGTGTAAAACAGTGATGACAGAGCCGGGAGTTTCAGTAAAAATCGTGAGGAGACCTCTGGGAGATTCAGTGTAAAACAGTGAGGAGAGAGCAGGGAGTTTCAGTGTAAAAAAGTGAGGAGAGACCTGGGAGTTTCAGTGTAAAACAGTGAGGAGAGAGCTGGGAGTTTCCGTGTAAAACAGTGAGGAGAGATCTGGAGGTTTTATTGTAAAACAGTTAGGAGAGAGTTTGGAGTTTCCGTGCAAAACAGAGAGGAGAGAGCTGGGAGTTTCAGTGTAAAACAGTGAGAAGAGAGCTGGGAGTTTCCGTGTAAAACAGTGAGGAGAGAGCTGGGACTTTCAGTGAAAATCATCGAAGAGATAGCTGGGAGATTCCATGTAAAACAGTGAGGAGAGAGCTGGGAGTTTCAGTGTAAAACAGTGAGGATGGAGCTGCGAGTTTCAGTGTAAAACAGTAGGGAGAGAGCCGGCAGTTTCAGTGTAAAACAGCGTGGAGAGAGCTGGGAGTTTCAGTGTTAAATACAGTGAGGAGAGAGCTGGGAGTTTCAGTGTAAAACAGTGAGGAGAGAGCTGGGAGCGTCTGTGTAAAGGAGTGAGGTGTGAGCTTGGAGTTTCACTGTTTAAAACAGTGAGGAGAGAGTTGGTACTTTCAGTGTAAATCAGGGAGGAGAGATCTGGGAGTTTCAGTGTAAAACAATGAGGAGAGAGCTGGAAGTTACAGTGTAAAACTGTAAGGAGAGTGCTGGGAGATTCAGCGTAAAACAGTGAGGAAAGAGCTGGGAGTTTCAGTGTAAAACAGTGAGGAGAGAGCTGGGAGTTTCCGTGTAAAGCAGTGAGGAGAGATCTGGAGGTTTTATTGTAAAACAGTTAGGAGAGAGCTGGGAGTTTCAGTGTAAAAGACTGCGGAGAGAGGTGGATGTATCAGTGTAAAACAGTGAGGAGAGAGCTGCAAGATTCAGTGTAAAAAAGTGAGGAGAGAGCTGGGAGTTTCCGTGTAAAACAGTGAGGAGAGAGCTGGGAGTTTCAGTGAAAATCATCGAAGAGAGAGCTGGGACATTCCATGTAAAACAGTGAGGAGAGAGCTGGGAGTTTCAGTGTAAAACAGAGAGGTGAGAGCTGCGAGTTTCAGTGTAAAACAGTAGGGAGAGAGCCGGCAGTTTCAGTGTAAAACAGCGTGGAGAGAGCCGGGAGTTTCAGTGTTTAAATACAGTGAGGAGAGATTTGGGACTTTCAGTGTAAATCAGGGAGTAGAGAGCTGGGAGTTTCAGTGTTAAAAACAGTGAGGAGAGAGCTGGGAGTTTCAGTGTAAAACAGTGAAGAGAGAGCTGGGAGTTTCTGTGTAAAGCAGTGAGGTGTGAGCTTGGAGTTTCACTGTTTAAAACAGTGAGGAGAGAGTTGGTACTTTCAGTGTAAATCAGGGAGGAGAGAGCTGGGAGTTTCAGTGTAACAAAATGAGGAGAGAGCTGGGAGTTACAGTGTAAAACTGTAAGGAGAGAGCTGGGAGTTTCAGCGTAAAACAGTGAGGAGAGAGCCGGGAGTTTCAGTAAAATTAGTGAGGAGACCTCTGGGAGTTTCAGAGTAAAACAGTGAGGAGAGAGCTGGGAGTTTCAGTGTAAAACAGTGAGGAGAGACCTGGGAGTTTCAGTGTAAAACAGTGAGGAGAGAGCTGGGAGTTTCCGTGTAAAACAGTGAGGAGAGAGGTGGATGTATCACTGTAAAACAGTGAGGAGAGAGCTGCGAGTTTCAGTGTAAAACAGTGAGGAGAGAGCTGGGGGTATTCCGTGTAAAACAGTGAGGAAGGAGCTGGGAGTTTCAGTGAAAATCATCGAAGAGAGAGCTGGGAGATTCCATGTAAAACAGTGAGGAGAGAGCTGGGAGTTTCAGTGTAAAACAGTGAGGAGAGAGCTGGGAGTTTCAGTGTAAAACAGTGAAGAGAGAGCTGGGAGTTTCTGTGTAAAGCAGTGAGGTGTGAGCTTGGAGTCTCAGTGTTTAAAACAGTGAGGGGAGAGTTGGAAGATTCAGTGTAAAACAGCGAGGAGAGGGCTGGGAGTTTCAGTGTTTAAAACAGTGAGGGGAGAGTTGGGAGATTCAGTGTAAAACAGCGAGGAGAGGGCTGGGAATTACACGGCAAAACAGTGAGGAGAGAGGTGGGAGTTTCAGTGTAAAACAGGGTGGACAGAGCTGGGAGTTTCAGTGATTAAAACAGTGAGGAGAGAGTTGGTACTTTCAGTGTAAATCAGGGAGGAGAGAGCTGGGAGTTTCAGTGTTAAAAAGAGTGAGGAGAGGGTTGGGAGTTTCAGTGTAAAACAGTGAGGAGAGATCTGGGGGTTTCAGTGTCAGACAGTGAGGAGAGAGCCGGTAGTTTCAGTGTAAAACAGTGATGAAAAGAGCTGGGAGATTCAATGTAGAACAGTGAGGCGAGTGCTGGGACATTCAGTGTAAAACAGCGAGGAGAGAGCTGGGAGTTTCACTGTAAAACAGTGTGGAGAGAGCTGGGAGTTTCAGTGTTAATCAGCGAGGAGAGAGCTGTGAGTTTCAGTGTAAAACAGTGAGGAGAGAGCCGGGAGGTTCAGTGTAAAACAGTGAGGACAGAGCCGGGATTTTCAGTTCAAAACAGTGAGGAGAGTGCCGGGTGTTTCAGTGTAAAACAGGGAGGCGAGTGCTGAGACACTCAGTGTAAAACAGCGAGGAGAGTGCTGGGAGTTTCACTGTAAAACTGTGTGGAGAGAGCTGGGAGTTTCAGTGTAAAACAATGAGGATAGAGCAGGGTTTTTCTGTGTAAAACAGTGAAGAGAGAGCCGGGTGTTTCAGTGTTAAAACAGTGAGGAGAGAGCCGCGAGTTTCAGTGTAAAACAGTGAGGAGAGAGCAGGGTTTTTCAGTGTAAAGCAGTGAGGAGAGATCTGGAGGTTTTATTGTAAAACAGTTAGGAGAGAGCTGGGAGTTTCAGTGTAAAAGACTGCGGAGAGAGGTGGATGTATCAGTGTAAAACAGTGAGGAGAGAGCTGCAAGATTCAGTGTAAAAAAGTGAGGAGAGAGCTGGGAGTTTCCGTGTAAAACAGTGAGGAGAGAGCTGGGAGTTTCAGTGAAAATCATCGAAGAGAGAGCTGGGAGATTCCGTGTAAAACAGTGAGGAGAGAGCTGGGAGTTTCAGTGTAAAACAGTGAGGTGAGAGCTGCGAGTTTCAGTGTAAAGCAGTAGGGAGAGAGCCGGCAGTTTCAGTGTAAAACAGCGTGGAGAGAGCCGGGAGTTTCAGTGTTTAAAACAGTGAGGAGAGAGTTGGGACTTTGTGTAAATCAGGGAGTAGAGAGCTGGGAGTTTCAGTGTTAAAAACAGTGAGGAGAGAGCTGGGAGTTTCAGTGTAAAACAGTGAGGAGAGAGCTGGGAGTTTCTGTGTAAAGCAGTGAGGTGTGAGCTTGGAGTTTCAGTGTTTAAAACAGTGAGGGCAGAGTTTTAAAGATTCAGTGTAAAACAGCGAGGAGAGGGCTGGGAGTTTCAGTGTTTAAAACAGTGAGGGGAGAGTTGGGAGATTCAGTGTAAAACAGCGAGGAGAGGGCTGGGAGTTACACGGCAAAACAGTGAGGAGAGAGGTGGGTGTTTCACTGTAAAACAGGATGGACAGAGCTGGGAGTTTCAGTGATTAAAACAGTGAGGAGAGAGTTGGTACTTTCAGTGTAAATCAGGGAGGAGAGAGCTGGGAGTTTCAGTGTTAAAAACAGTGAGGAGAGGGTTGGGAGTTTCAGTGTAAAACAGTGAGGAGAGATCTGGGGGTTTCAGTTTCAGACAGTGAGGAGAGAGCCTGTAGCTTCAGTGTGAAACAGTGAGGAGAGAGCTGGGAGTTTCAGTGTAAAACATTGAGGAGAGAGCCGTGAGTTTCAGTGTAAAACAGTGAGGAGAGTGCTGGGAGTTTCAGTGTAAAACAGTGAGGAGAGAGCCCTGAGTTTCAGTGTAAAACAGTGAGGAGAGTGCTGGGGAATCAGTTTAACAAGTGAGGAGAGAGCCGGCAGTTACAGTGTAAAACGGAATGGAAAGATCTGGAGGATTCATTGTAAAACAGTGATGAAAAGAGCTGGGAGATTCAATGTAGAACAGTGAGGCGAGTGCTGGGACATTCACTGTAAAACAGCGAGGAGAGAGCTGGGAGTTTCACTGTAAAACAGTGTGGAGAGAGCTGGGAGTTTCAGTGTAAATCAGCGAGGAGAGAGCTGGGAGTTTCAGGGTATAACAGTGAAGAGAGAGCTGGGAGTTTCAGTGTAAAACAGTGAGGAGACAGCTGGGAGTTTCAGTGTAAAACAGTGAGGAGATAGCCGGGAGGTTCAGTGTTTAAAACAGTGAGGGGACAGTTGGGAGATTCAGTGTAAAACAGCGAGGAGAGGGCTGGGAATTACACGGCAAAACAGTGAGGAGAGAGGTGGGAGTTTCAGTGTAAAACAGTGAGGAGAGAGCTGCGAGTTTCAGTGTAAAACAGTAGGGAGAGAGCCGGCAGTTTCAGTGTTAAACAGCGTGGACAGAGCTGGGAGTTTCAGTGATTAAAACAGTGAGGAGAGAGTTGGTACTTTCAGTGTAAATCAGGGAGGAGAGAGCTGGGAGTTTCAGTGTTAAAAAGAGTGAGGAGAGGGTTGGGAGTTTCAGTGTAAAACAGTGAGGAGAGATCTGGGGGTTTCAGTGTCAGACAGTGAGGAGAGAGCCGGTAGTTTCAGTGTAAAACAGTGATGAAAAGAGCTGGGAGATTCAATGTAGAACAGTGAGGCGAGTGCTGGGACATTCAGTGTAAAACAGCGAGGAGAGAGCTGGGAGTTTCACTGTAAAACAGTGTGGAGAGAGCTGGGAGTTTCAGTGTTAATCAGCGAGGAGAGAGCTGGGAGTTTCAGGGTATAACAGTGAGGAGAGAGCTGGGAGTTTCAGTGTAAAACAGTGAGGAGAGAGCTGGGAGTTTCAATGTAAAACAGTGAGGAGAGAGCTGTGAGTTTCAGTGTTAAACAGTGAGGAGAGAGCTGGGAGTTTCACTGAAAATCATCGAAGAGAGAGCTGGGAGATTCCGTTTAAAACAGTGAGGAGAGAGCTGGGAGTTTCAGTGTAAAACAGTGAGGAGAGAGCTGGGAGGTTCAGTGTAAAACAGCGAGGAGAGTGCTGTGAGTTTTAATGTAAAACAGTGAGGAGAGAGCTGGGAGTTTCAGTGTAAAACAGTGAGGAGAGAGCTGGGAGTTTCCGTGTAAAGCAGTGAGGAGATTTCTGGAGGTTTTATTGTAAAACAGTTAGGAGAGAGCTGGGAGCTTCAGTGTAAAAGACTGCGGAGAGAGGTGGATGTATCAGTGTAAAACAGTGAGGAGAGAGCTGCAAGATTCAGTGTAAAAAAGTGAGGAGAGAGCTGGGAGTTTCCGTGTAAAACAGTGAGGAGAGAGCTGGGAGTTTCAGTGAAAATCATCGAAGAGAGAGCTGGGACATTCCATGTAAAACAGTGAGGAGAGAGCTGGGAGTTTCAGTGTAAAACAGTGAGGTGAGAGCTGCGAGTTTCAGTGTAAAACAGTAGGGAGAGAGCCGGCAGTTTCAGTGTAAAACAGCGTGGAGAGAGCCGGGAGTTTCAGTGTTTAAATACAGTGAGGAGAGAGTTGGGACTTTCAGTGTAAATCAGGGAGTAGAGAGCTGGGAGTTTCAGTGTTAAAAACAGTGAGGAGAGAGCTGGGAGTTTCAGTGTAAAACAGTGAAGAGAGAGCTGGGAGTTTCTGTGTAAAGCAGTGAGGTGTGAGCTTGGAGTTTCACTGTTTAAAACAGTGAGGAGAGAGTTGGTACTTTCAGTGTAAATCAGGGAGGAGAGAGCTGGGAGTTTCAGTGTAACAAAATGAGGAGAGAGCTGGGAGTTACAGTGTAAAACTGTAAGGAGAGAGCTGGGAGTTTCAGCGTAAAACAGTGAGGAGAGAGCCGGGAGTTTCAGTAAAATTAGTGAGGAGACCTCTGGGAGTTTCAGAGTAAAACAGTGAGGAGAGAGCTGGGAGTTTCAGTGTAAAACAGTGAGGAGAGACCTGGGAGTTTCAGTGTAAAACAGTGAGGAGAGAGCTGGGAGTTTCCGTGTAAAACAGTGAGGAGAGAGGTGGATGTATCACTGTAAAACAGTGAGGAGAGAGCTGCGAGTTTCAGTGTAAAACAGTGAGGAGAGAGCTGGGGGTATTCCGTGTAAAACAGTGAGGAAGGAGCTGGGAGTTTCAGTGAAAATCATCGAAGAGAGAGCTGGGAGATTCCATGTAAAACAGTGAGGAGAGAGCTGGGAGTTTCAGTGTAAAACAGTGAGGAGAGAGCTGGGAGTTTCAGTGTAAAACAGTGAAGAGAGAGCTGGGAGTTTCTGTGTAAAGCAGTGAGGTGTGAGCTTGGAGTCTCAGTGTTTAAAACAGTGAGGGGAGAGTTGGAAGATTCAGTGTAAAACAGCGAGGAGAGGGCTGGGAGTTTCAGTGTTTAAAACAGTGAGGGGAGAGTTGGGAGATTCAGTGTAAAACAGCGAGGAGAGGGCTGGGAATTACACGGCAAAACAGTGAGGAGAGAGGTGGGAGTTTCAGTGTAAAACAGGGTGGACAGAGCTGGGAGTTTCAGTGATTAAAACAGTGAGGAGAGAGTTGGTACTTTCAGTGTAAATCAGGGAGGAGAGAGCTGGGAGTTTCAGTGTTAAAAAGAGTGAGGAGAGGGTTGGGAGTTTCAGTGTAAAACAGTGAGGAGAGATCTGGGGGTTTCAGTGTCAGACAGTGAGGAGAGAGCCGGTAGTTTCAGTGTAAAACAGTGATGAAAAGAGCTGGGAGATTCAATGTAGAACAGTGAGGCGAGTGCTGGGACATTCAGTGTAAAACAGCGAGGAGAGAGCTGGGAGTTTCACTGTAAAACAGTGTGGAGAGAGCTGGGAGTTTCAGTGTTAATCAGCGAGGAGAGAGCTGTGAGTTTCAGTGTAAAACAGTGAGGAGAGAGCCGGGAGGTTCAGTGTAAAACAGTGAGGACAGAGCCGGGATTTTCAGTTCAAAACAGTGAGGAGAGTGCCGGGTGTTTCAGTGTAAAACAGGGAGGCGAGTGCTGAGACACTCCGTGTAAAACAGCGAGGAGAGTGCTGGGAGTTTCACTGTAAAACTGTGTGGAGAGAGCTGGGAGTTTCAGTGTAAAACAATGAGGATAGAGCAGGGTTTTTCTGTGTAAAACAGTGAAGAGAGAGCCGGGTGTTTCAGTGTTAAAACAGTGAGGAGAGAGCCGCGAGTTTCAGTGTAAAACAGTGAGGAGAGAGCAGGGTTTTTCAGTGTAAAGCAGTGAGGAGAGATCTGGAGGTTTTATTGTAAAACAGTTAGGAGAGAGCTGGGAGTTTCAGTGTAAAAGACTGCGGAGAGAGGTGGATGTATCAGTGTAAAACAGTGAGGAGAGAGCTGCAAGATTCAGTGTAAAAAAGTGAGGAGAGAGCTGGGAGTTTCCGTGTAAAACAGTGAGGAGAGAGCTGGGAGTTTCAGTGAAAATCATCGAAGAGAGAGCTGGGAGATTCCGTGTAAAACAGTGAGGAGAGAGCTGGGAGTTTCAGTGTAAAACAGTGAGGTGAGAGCTGCGAGTTTCAGTGTAAAGCAGTAGGGAGAGAGCCGGCAGTTTCAGTGTAAAACAGCGTGGAGAGAGCCGGGAGTTTCAGTGTTTAAAACAGTGAGGAGAGAGTTGGGACTTTGTGTAAATCAGGGAGTAGAGAGCTGGGAGTTTCAGTGTTAAAAACAGTGAGGAGAGAGCTGGGAGTTTCAGTGTAAAACAGTGAGGAGAGAGCTGGGAGTTTCTGTGTAAAGCAGTGAGGTGTGAGCTTGGAGTTTCAGTGTTTAAAACAGTGAGGGCAGAGTTTTAAAGATTCAGTGTAAAACAGCGAGGAGAGGGCTGGGAGTTTCAGTGTTTAAAACAGTGAGGGGAGAGTTGGGAGATTCAGTGTAAAACAGCGAGGAGAGGGCTGGGAGTTACACGGCAAAACAGTGAGGAGAGAGGTGGGTGTTTCACTGTAAAACAGGATGGACAGAGCTGGGAGTTTCAGTGATTAAAACAGTGAGGAGAGAGTTGGTACTTTCAGTGTAAATCAGGGAGGAGAGAGCTGGGAGTTTCAGTGTTAAAAACAGTGAGGAGAGGGTTGGGAGTTTCAGTGTAAAACAGTGAGGAGAGATCTGGGGGTTTCAGTTTCAGACAGTGAGGAGAGAGCCTGTAGCTTCAGTGTGAAACAGTGAGGAGAGAGCTGGGAGTTTCAGTGTAAAACATTGAGGAGAGAGCCGTGAGTTTCAGTGTAAAACAGTGAGGAGAGTGCTGGGAGTTTCAGTGTAAAACAGTGAGGAGAGAGCCCTGAGTTTCAGTGTAAAACAGTGAGGAGAGTGCTGGGGAATCAGTTTAACAAGTGAGGAGAGAGCCGGCAGTTACAGTGTAAAACGGAATGGAAAGATCTGGAGGATTCATTGTAAAACAGTGATGAAAAGAGCTGGGAGATTCAATGTAGAACAGTGAGGCGAGTGCTGGGACATTCACTGTAAAACAGCGAGGAGAGAGCTGGGAGTTTCACTGTAAAACAGTGTGGAGAGAGCTGGGAGTTTCAGTGTAAATCAGCGAGGAGAGAGCTGGGAGTTTCAGGGTATAACAGTGAAGAGAGAGCTGGGAGTTTCAGTGTAAAACAGTGAGGAGACAGCTGGGAGTTTCAGTGTAAAACAGTGAGGAGATAGCCGGGAGGTTCAGTGTTTAAAACAGTGAGGGGACAGTTGGGAGATTCAGTGTAAAACAGCGAGGAGAGGGCTGGGAATTACACGGCAAAACAGTGAGGAGAGAGGTGGGAGTTTCAGTGTAAAACAGTGAGGAGAGAGCTGCGAGTTTCAGTGTAAAACAGTAGGGAGAGAGCCGGCAGTTTCAGTGTTAAACAGCGTGGACAGAGCTGGGAGTTTCAGTGATTAAAACAGTGAGGAGAGAGTTGGTACTTTCAGTGTAAATCAGGGAGGAGAGAGCTGGGAGTTTCAGTGTTAAAAAGAGTGAGGAGAGGGTTGGGAGTTTCAGTGTAAAACAGTGAGGAGAGATCTGGGGGTTTCAGTGTCAGACAGTGAGGAGAGAGCCGGTAGTTTCAGTGTAAAACAGTGATGAAAAGAGCTGGGAGATTCAATGTAGAACAGTGAGGCGAGTGCTGGGACATTCAGTGTAAAACAGCGAGGAGAGAGCTGGGAGTTTCACTGTAAAACAGTGTGGAGAGAGCTGGGAGTTTCAGTGTTAATCAGCGAGGAGAGAGCTGGGAGTTTCAGGGTATAACAGTGAGGAGAGAGCTGGGAGTTTCAGTGTAAAACAGTGAGGAGAGAGCTGGGAGTTTCAATGTAAAACAGTGAGGAGAGAGCTGTGAGTTTCAGTGTTAAACAGTGAGGAGAGAGCTGGGAGTTTCACTGAAAATCATCGAAGAGAGAGCTGGGAGATTCCGTTTAAAACAGTGAGGAGAGAGCTGGGAGTTTCAGTGTAAAACAGTGAGGAGAGAGCTGGGAGGTTCAGTGTAAAACAGCGAGGAGAGTGCTGTGAGTTTTAATGTAAAACAGTGAGGAGAGAGCTGGGAGTTTCAGTGTAAAACAGTGAGGAGAGAGCTGGGAGTTTCCGTGTAAAGCAGTGAGGAGATTTCTGGAGGTTTTATTGTAAAACAGTTAGGAGAGAGCTGGGAGCTTCAGTGTAAAAGACTGCGGAGAGAGGTGGATGTATCAGTGTAAAACAGTGAGGAGAGAGCTGCAAGATTCAGTGTAAAAAAGTGAGGAGAGAGCTGGGAGTTTCCGTGTAAAACAGTGAGGAGAGAGCTGGGAGTTTCAGTGAAAATCATCGAAGAGAGAGCTGGGACATTCCATGTAAAACAGTGAGGAGAGAGCTGGGAGTTTCAGTGTAAAACAGTGAGGTGAGAGCTGCGAGTTTCAGTGTAAAACAGTAGGGAGAGAGCCGGCAGTTTCAGTGTAAAACAGCGTGGAGAGAGCCGGGAGTTTCAGTGTTTAAATACAGTGAGGAGAGAGTTGGGACTTTCAGTGTAAATCAGGGAGTAGAGAGCTGGGAGTTTCAGTGTTAAAAACAGTGAGGAGAGAGCTGGGAGTTTCAGTGTAAAACAGTGAAGAGAGAGCTGGGAGTTTCTGTGTAAAGCAGTGAGGTGTGAGCTTGGAGTTTCACTGTTTAAAACTGTGAGGAGAGAGTTGGTACTTTCAGTGTAAATCAGGGAGGAGAGAGCTGGGAGTTTCAGTGTAACAAAATGAGGAGAGAGCTGGGAGTTACAGTGTAAAACTGTAAGGAGAGAGCTGGGAGTTTCAGCGTAAAACAGTGAGGAGAGAGCCGGGAGTTTCAGTAAAATTAGTGAGGAGACCTCTGGGAGTTTCAGAGTAAAACAGTGAGGAGAGAGCTGGGAGTTTCAGTGTAAAACAGTGAGGAGAGAGCTGGGAGTTTCCGTGTAAAGCAGTGAGGAGAGATCTGGAGGTTTTATTGTAAAACAGTTAGGAGAGAGCTGGGAGTTTCAGTGTAAAAGACTGCGGAGAGAGGTGGATGTATCAGTGTATAACAGTGAGGAGAGAGCTGCAAGATTCAGTGTAAAAAAGTGAGGAGAGAGCTGGGAGTTTCCGTGTAAAACAGTGAGGAGAGAGCTGGGAGTTTCAGTGAAAATCATCGAAGAGAGAGCTGGGACTTTCCATGTAAAACAGTGAGGAGAGAGCTGGGAGTTTCAGTGTTTAAAACAGTGAGGGGAGAGTTGGGAGATTCAGTGTAAAACAGCGAGGAGAGGGCTGGGAATTACACGGCAAAACAGTGAGGAGAGAGGTGGGAGTTTCAGTGTAAAACTGGGTGGACAGAGCTGGGAGTTTCAGTGATTAAAACAGTGAGGAGAGAGTTGGTACTTTCAGTGTAAAACAGTGAGGAGAGAGCTGGGAGTTTCAGTGTAAAACAGTGAGGAGAGAGCTGGGAGTTTCCGTGTAAAGCAGTGAGGAGAGATCTGGAGGTTTTATTGTAAAACAGTTAGGAGAGAGCTGGGAGTTTCAGTGTAAAAGACTGCGGAGAGAGGTGGATGTATCAGTGTATAACAGTGAGGAGAGAGCTGCAAGATTCAGTGTAAAAAAGTGAGGAGAGAGCTGGGAGTTTCCGTGTAAAACAGTGAGGAGAGAGCTGGGAGTTTCAGTGAAAATCATCGAAGAGAGAGCTGGGACATTCCATGTAAAACAGTGAGGAGAGAGCTGGGAGTTTCAGTGTAAAACAGTGAGGTGAGAGCTGCGAGTTTCAGTGTAAAACAGTAGGGAGAGAGCCGGCAGTTTCAGTGTAAAACAGCGTGGAGAGAGCCGGGAGTTTCAGTGTTTAAACACAGTGAGGAGAGAGTTGGGACTTTCAGTGTAAATCAGGGAGTAGAGATTTGGGAGTTTCAGTGTTAAAAACAGTGAGGAGAGAGCTGGGAGTTTCAGTGTAAAACAGTGAAGAGAGAGCTGGGAGTTTCTGTGTA
Source organism: Cetorhinus maximus (assembly GCF_964194155.1). Taxonomy (NCBI): domain Eukaryota; kingdom Metazoa; phylum Chordata; class Chondrichthyes; order Lamniformes; family Cetorhinidae; genus Cetorhinus; species Cetorhinus maximus. Next base: position 97,759 of record NW_027596521.1, read on the forward strand.
AAGCAGTGAGGTGTGAGCTTGGAGTTTCACTGTTTAAAACAGTGAGGAGAGAGTTGGTACTTTCAGTGTAAATCAGGGAGGAGAGAGCTGGGAGTTTCAGTGTAACAAAATGAGGAGAGAGCTGGGAGTTACAGTGTAAAACTGTAAGGAGAGAGCTGGGAGTTTCAGCGTAAAACAGTGAGGAGAGAGCAGGGAGTTTCAGTAAAATTAGTGAGGAGACCTCTGGGAGTTTCAGAGTAAAACAGTGAGGAGAGAGCTGGGAGTTTCAGTGTAAAACAGTGAGGACAGAGCCGGGATTTTCAGTTCAAAACACTGAGGAGAGTGGCGGGTGTTTCAGTGTAAACAGGGAGGCGAGTGCTGAGACACTCAGTGTAAAACAGCGAGGAGAGTGCTGGGAGTTTCACTGTAAAACTGTGTGGAGAGAGCCGGGAGTTTCAGTGTAAAACAGTGATGACAGAGCCGGTAGTTTCAGTGAAAAAAAGTGAGGAGAGAGCTGCGAGTTTCAGTGTAAAACAGTGAGGTGAGAGCTGGGAGTTTCAGTGTTAAAAAAGTCAGGAGAGACCAGGGAGTTTCAGTGTATAACCGTGAGGAGAGTGCTGGGAGTTTCCATTTAAAACAGTGAGGAGAGAGCTGGGAATTTTTATTGTAAAACAGTTAGGAGAGAGCTGGGAGTTTCAGTGTAAAAGACTGCGGAGAGAGGTGGATGTATCAGTGTATAACAGTGAGGAGAGAGCTGCAAGATTCAGTGTAAAAAAGTGAGGAGAGAGCTGGGAGTTTCCGTGTAAAACAGTGAGGAGAGAGCTGGGAGTTTCAGTGAAAATCATCGAAGAGAGAGCTGGGACATTCCATGTAAAACAGTGAGGAGAGAGCTGGGAGTTTCAGTGTAAAACAGTGAGGTGAGAGCTGCGAGTTTCAGTGTAAAACAGTAGGGAGAGAGCCGGCAGTTTCAGTGTAAAACAGCGTGGAGAGAGCCGGGAGTTTCAGTGTTTAAATACAGTGAGGAGAGAGTTGGGACTTTCAGTGTAAATCAGGGAGTAGAGAGCTGGGAGTTTCAGTGTTAAAAACAGTGAGGAGAGAGCTGGGAGTTTCAGTGTAAAACAGTGAAGAGAGAGCTGGGAGTTTCTGTGTAAAGCAGTGAGGTGTGAGCTTGGAGTTTCACTGTTTAAAACAGTGAGGAGAGAGTTGGTACTTTCAGTGTAAATCAGGGAGGAGAGAGCTGGGAGTTTCAGTGTAACAAAATGAGGAGAGAGCTGGGAGTTACAGTGTAAAACTGTAAGGAGAGAGCTGGGAGTTTCAGCGTAAAACAGTGAGGAGAGAGCCGGGAGTTTCAGTAAAATTAGTGAGGAGACCTCTGGGAGTTTCAGAGTAAAACAGTGAGGAGAGAGCTGGGAGTTTCAGTGTAAAACAGTGAGGAGAGACCTGGGAGTTTCAGTGTAAAACAGTGAGGAGAGAGCTGGGAGTTTCCGTGTAAAACAGTGAGGAGAGATCTGGAGGTTTTATTGTAAAACAGTTAGGAGAGAGCGGGGAGTTTCAGTGTAAAAGAGTGAGGAGAGAGGTGGATGTATCAGTGTAAAACAGTGAGGAGAGAGCTGCGAGTTTCAGTGTAAAACAGTGAGGAGAGAGCTGGGAGTTTCCGTGTAAAACAGTGAGGAGAGAGCTGGGAGTTTCAGTGTAAAACAGTGAGGAGAGAGCTGGGAGTTTCAGTGTAAAACAGTGAAGAGAGAGCTGGGAGTTTCTGTGTAAAGCAGTGAGGTGTGAGCTTGGAGTCTCAGTGTTTAAAACAGTGAGGGGAGAGTTGGAAGATTCAGTGTAAAAGAGCGAGGAGAGGGCTGGGAGTTTCAGTGTTTAAAACAGTGAGGGGAGAGTTGGGAGATTCAGTGTAAAACAGCGAGGAGAGGGCTGGGAATTACATGGCAAAACAGTGAGGAGAGAGGTGGGAGTTTCAGTGTAAAACAGGGTGGACAGAGCTGGGAGTTTCAGTGATTAAAACAGTGAGGAGAGAGTTGGTACTTTCAGTGTAAATCAGGGAGGAGAGAGCTGGGAGTTTCAGTGTTAAAAAGAGTGAGGAGAGGGTTGGGAGTTTCAGTGTAAAACAGTGAGGAGAGATCTGGGGGTTTCAGTGTCAGACAGTGAGGAGAGAGCCGGTAGTTTCAGTGTAAAACAGTGATGAAAAGAGCTGGGAGATTCAATGTAGAACAGTGAGGCGAGTGCTGGGACATTCAGTGTAAAACAGCGAGGAGAGAGCTGGGAGTTTCACTGTAAAACAGTGTGGAGAGAGCTGGGAGTTTCAGTGTTAATCAGCGAGGAGAGAGCTGTGAGTTTCAGTGTAAAACAGTGAGGAGAGAGCCGGGAGGTTCAGTGTAAAACAGTGAGGACAGAGCCGGGATTTTCAGTTCAAAACAGTGAGGAGAGTGCCGGGTGTTTCAGTGTAAAACAGGGAGGCGAGTGCTGAGACACTCAGTGTAAAACAGCGAGGAGAGTGCTGGGAGTTTCACTGTAAAACTGTGTGGAGAGAGCCGGGAGTTTCAGTGTAAAACAATGAGGATAGAGCAGGGTTTTTCTGTGTAAAACAGTGAAGAGAGAGCCGGGTGTTTCAGTGTTAAAACAGTGAGGAGAGAGCCGCGAGTTTCAGTGTAAAACAGTGAGGAGAGAGCAGGGTTTTTCCGTGTAAAGCAGTGAGGAGAGATCTGGAGGTTTTATTGTAAAACAGTTAGGAGAGAGCTGGGAGTTTCAGTGTAAAAGACTGCGGAGAGAGGTGGATGTATCAGTGTAAAACAGTGAGGAGAGAGCTGCAAGATTCAGTGTAAAAAACTGAGGAGAGAGCTGGGAGTTTCCGTGTAAAACAGTGAGGAGAGAGCTGGGAGTTTCAGTGAAAATCATCGAAGAGAGAGCTGGGAGATTCCGTGTAAAACAGTGAGGAGAGAGCTGGGAGTTTCAGTGTAAAACAGTGAGGTGAGAGCTGCGAGTTTCAGTGTAAAACAGTAGGGAGAGAGCCGGCAGTTTCAGTGTAAAACAGCGTGGAGAGAGCCGGGAGTTTCAGTGTTTAAACACAGTGAGGAGAGAGTTGGGACTTTCAGTGTAAATCAGGGAGTAGAGAGCTGGGAGTTTCAGTGTTAAAAACAGTGAGGAGAGAGCTGGGAGTTTCAGTGTAAAACAGTGAAGAGAGAGCTGGGAGTTTCTGTGTAAAGCAGTGAGGTGTGAGCTTGGAGTTTCACTGTTTAAAACAGTGAGGAGAGAGTTGGTACTTTCAGTGTAAATCAGGGAGGAGAGAGCTGGGAGTTTCAGTGTAACAAAATGAGGAGAGAGCTGGGAGTTACAGTGTAAAACTGTAAGGAGAGAGCTGGGAGTTTCAGCGTAAAACAGTGAGGAGAGAGCAGGGAGTTTCAGTAAAATTAGTGAGGAGACCTCTGGGAGTTTCAGAGTAAAACAGTGAGGAGAGAGCTGGGAGTTTCAGTGTAAAACAGTGAGGAGAGACCTGGGAGTTTCAGTGTAAAACAGTGAGGAGAGAGCTGGGAGTTTCCGTGTAAAACAGTGAGGAGAGATCTGGAGCTTTTATTGTAAAACAGTTAGGAGAGAGCGGGGAGTTTCAGTGTAAAAGAGTGAGGAGAGAGGTGGATGTATCAGTGTAAAACAGTGAGGAGAGAGCTGCGAGTTTCAGTGTAAAACAGTGAGGAGAGAGCTGGGAGTTTCCGTGTAAAACAGTGAGGAGAGAGCTGGGAGTTTCCGTGTAAAACAGTGAGGAAGGAGCTGGCAGTTTCAGTGAAAATCATCGAAGAGAGAGCTGGGAGATTCCATGTAAAACAGTGAGGAGAGAGCTGGGAGTTTCAGTGTAAAACAGTGAGGAGAGAGCTGGGAGTTTCAGTGTAAAACAGTGAAGAGAGAGCTGGGAGTTTCTGTGTAAAGCAGTGAGGTGTGAGCTTGGAGTCTCAGTGTTTAAAACAGTGAGGGGAGAGTTGGAAGATTCAGTGTAAAAGAGCGAGGAGAGGGCTGGGAGTTTCAGTGTTTAAAACAGTGAGGGGAGAGTTGGGAGATTCAGTGTAAAACAGCGAGGAGAGGGCTGGGAATTACACGGCAAAACAGTGAGGAGAGAGGTGGGAGTTTCAGTGTAAAACAGGGTGGACAGAGCTGGGAGTTTCAGTGATTAAAACAGTGAGGAGAGAGTTGGTACTTTCAGTGTAAATCAGGGAGGAGAGAGCTGGGAGTTTCAGTGTTAAAAAGAGTGAGGAGAGGGTTGGGAGTTTCAGTGTAAAACAGTGAGGAGAGATCTGGGGGTTTCAGTGTCAGACAGTGAGGAGAGAGCCGGTAGTTTCAGTGTAAAACAGTGATGAAAAGAGCTGGGAGATTCAATGTAGAACAGTGAGGCGAGTGCTGGGACATTCAGTGTAAAACAGCGAGGAGAGAGCTGGGAGTTTCACTGTAAAACAGTGTGGAGAGAGCTGGGAGTTTCAGTGTTAATCAGCGAGGAGAGAGCTGTGAGTTTCAGTGTAAAACAGTGAGGAGAGAGCCGGGAGGTTCAGTGTAAAACAGTGAGGACAGAGCCGGGATTTTCAGTTCAAAACAGTGAGGAGAGTGCCGGGTGTTTCAGTGTAAAACAGGGAGGCGAGTGCTGAGACACTCAGTGTAAAACAGCGAGGAGAGTGCTGGGAGTTTCACTGTAAAACTGTGTGGAGAGAGCCGGGAGTTTCAGTGTAAAACAATGAGGATAGAGCAGGGTTTTTCTGTGTAAAACAGTGAAGAGAGAGCCGGGTGTTTCAGTGTTAAAACAGTGAGGAGAGAGCCGCGAGTTTCAGTGTAAAACAGTGAGGAGAGAGCAGGGTTTTTCCGTGTAAAGCAGTGAGGAGAGATCTGGAGGTTTTATTGTAAAACAGTTAGGAGAGAGCTGGGAGTTTCAGTGTAAAAGACTGCGGAGAGAGGTGGATGTATCAGTGTAAAACAGTGAGGAGAGAGCTGCAAGATTCAGTGTAAAAAACTGAGGAGAGAGCTGGGAGTTTCCGTGTAAAACAGTGAGGAGAGAGCTGGGAGTTTCAGTGAAAATCATCGAAGAGAGAGCTGGGAGATTCCGTGTAAAACAGTGAGGAGAGAGCTGGGAGTTTCAGTGTAAAACAGTGAGGTGAGAGCTGCGAGTTTCAGTGTAAAACAGTAGGGAGAGAGCCGGCAGTTTCAGTGTAAAACAGCGTGGAGAGAGCCGGGAGTTTCAGTGTTTAAAACAGTGAGGAGAGAGTTGGGACTTTGTGTAAATCAGGGAGTAGAGAGCTGGGAGTTTCAGTGTTAAAAACAGTGAGGAGAGAGCTGGGAGTTTCAGTGTAAAACAGTGAGGAGAGAGCTGGGAGTTTCTGTGTAAAGCAGTGAGGTGTGAGCTTGGAGTTTCAGTGTTTAAAACAGTGAGGGCAGAGTTTTAAAGATTCAGTGTAAAACAGCGAGGAGAGGGCTGGGAGTTTCAGTGTTTAAAACAGTGAGGGGAGAGTTGGGAGATTCAGTGTAAAACAGCGAGGAGAGGGCTGGGAGTTACACGGCAAAACAGTGAGGAGAGAGGTGGGTGTTTCACTGTAAAACAGGATGGACAGAGCTGGGAGTTTCAGTGATTAAAACAGTGAGGAGAGAGTTGGTACTTTCAGTGTAAATCAGGGAGGAGAGAGCTGGGAGTTTCAGTGTTAAAAACAGTGAGGAGAGGGTTGGGAGTTTCAGTGTAAAACAGTGAGGAGAGATCTGGGGGTTTCAGTGTCAGACAGTGAGGAGAGAGCCTGTAGATTCAGTGTGAAACAGTGAGGAGAGAGCTGGGAGTTTCAGTGTAAAACATTGAGGAGAGAGCCGTGAGTTTCAGTGTAAAACAGTGAGGAGAGTGCTGGGAGTTTCAGTGTAAAACAGTGAGGAGAGAGCCGGCAGTTACAGTGTAAAACAGAATGGAAAGAGCTGGAGGATTCATTGTAAAACAGTGATGAAAAGAGCTGGGAGATTCAATGAAGAACAGTGAGGCGAGTGCTGGGACATTCACTGTAAAACAGCGAGGAGAGAGCTGGGAGTTTCACTGTAAAAAAGCGTGGAGAGAGCTGGGAGTTTCAGTGTAAATCAGCGAGGAGAGAGCTGGGAGTTTCAGGGTATAACAGTGAAGAGAGAGCTGGGAGTTTCAGTGTAAAACAGTGAGGAGACAGCTGGGAGTTTCAGTGTAAAACAGTGAGGAGAAAGCCGAGAGGTTCAGTGTAAAACAGTGAGGACATAGCCAGGATTTTCAGTTCAAAACAGTGAGGAAAGAGCCGGTTGTTTCACTGTAAAACTGTGTGGAGAGAGCCGGTAGTTTCAGTGTAAAACAGCGAGGAGAGAGCAGGGTTTTTCAGTGCAAAACAGTGAGGAGAGAGCCGGGAGTTTCAGTGTAAAACAGTGAGGAGAGAGCAGGGTTTTTCAGTGTAAAACAGTGAGGAGAGAGCTGGGACTTTCCGTGTAAAACAGTGAGGAGAGAGCTGCGAGTTTCAGTGTAAAACAGTAGGGAGAGAGCCGGCAGATTCAGTGTAAAACAGCGTGGAGAGAGCCGGGAGTTTCAGTGTAAAACAGTGATGACAGAGCCGGTAGTTTCAGTGAAAAAAAGTGAGGAGAGAGCTGCGAGTTTCAGTGTAAAACAGTGAGGTGAGAGCTGGGAGTTTCAGTGTTAAAAAAGTCAGGAGAGACCAGGGAGTTTCAGTGTATAACCGTGAGGAGAGTGCTGGGAGTTTCCGTGTAAAACAGTGAGGAGAGAGCTGGGAGTTTTCGTGTAAAACAGTGAGGAGAGAGCTGGGAGTTTCAGTGTATAACAGCGAGGAGAGAGCCGGGAGGTTCAGTTTAAAACAGTGATGACAGAGCCGGGAGTTTCAGTAAAATTAGTGAGGAGACCTCTGGGACATTCAGAGTAAAACACTGAGGAGAGAGCTGGGAGTTTCAGTGTAAAAAAGTGTGGAGAGACCTGGGAGTTTCAGTGTAAAACAGTGAGGACAGAGCTGGGAGTTTCCGTGTAAAACAGTGAGGAGAGATCTGGAGGTTTTATTGTAAAACAGTTAGGAGAGAGCTGGGAGTTTCCGTGTAAAAGAGTGAGGAGAGAGGAAGATGTATCAGTGTAAATCAGGGAGGAGAGAGCTGTGAGTTTCAGTGTTAAAAACAGTGAAGAGAGGGTTGGGAGTTTCAGTGTAAAACAGTGAGGAGAGATCTGGGGGTTTCAGTGTCAGACAGTGAGGAGAGAGCCTGTAGATTCAGTGTGAAACAGTGAGGAGAGAGCTGGGAGTTTCAGTGTAAAACATTGAGGAGAGAGCCGTGAGTTTCAGTGTAAAACAGTGAGGAGAGTGCTGGGAGTTTCAGTGTAAAACAGTGAGGAGAGAGCCCTGAGATCCAGTGTAAAACAGTGAGGAGAGTGCTGGGGAATCAGTGTAAAAAGTGAGGAGAGAGCCGGCAGTTACAGTGTAAAACAGAATGGAAAGAGCTGGAGGATTCATTGTAAAACAGTGATGAAAAGAGCTGGGAGATTCAATGTAGAACAGTGAGGCGAGTGCTGGGACATTCAGTGTAAAACAGCGAGGAGAGAGCTGGGAGTTTCAGTGTAAATCAGCGAGGAGAGAGCTGGGAGTTTCAGGGTATAACAGTGTGGAGAGAGCTGGGAGTTTCAGTGTAAATCAGCGAGGAGAGAGCTGGGAGTTTCAGGGTATAACAGTGAAGAGAGAGCTGGGAGTTTCAGTGTAAAACAGTGAGGAGACAGCTGGGAGTTTCAGTGTAAAACAGTGAGGAGAAAGCCGGGAGGTTCAGTGTAAAACAGTGAGGACAAAGCCAGGATTTTCAGTTCAAAACAGTGAGGAAAGAGCCGGTTGTTTCACTGTAAAACTGTGTGGAGAGAGCCGGGAGTTTCAGTGTAAAACAGTGAGGAGAGAGCAGGGTTTTTCAGTGCAAAACAGTGAGGAGAGAGCCGGGAGTTTCAGTGTAAAACAGTGAGGAGAGAGCAGGGTTTTTCAGTGTAAAACAGTGAGGAGAGAGCTGGGACTTTCCGTGTAAAACAGTGAGGAGAGAGCTGCGAGTTTCAGTGTAAAACAGTAGGGAGAGAGCCGGCAGATTCAGTGTAAAACAGCGTGGAGAGAGCCGGGAGTTTCAGTGTAAAACAGTGATGACAGAGCCGGTAGTTTCAGTGAAAAAAAGTGAGGAGAGAGCTGCGAGTTTCAGTGTAAAACAGTGAGGTGAGAGCTGCGAGTTTCAGTGTTAAAAAAGTCAGGAGAGACCAGGGAGTTTCAGTGTATAACCGTGAGGAGAGTGCTGGGAGTTTCCGTGTAAAACAGTGAGGAGAGAGCTGGGAGTTTTCGTGTAAAACAGTGAGGAGAGAGCTGGGAGTTTCAGTGTATAACAGCGAGGAGAGAGCCGGGAGGTTCAGTTTAAAACAGTGATGACAGAGCCGGGAGTTTCAGTAAAATTAGTGAGGAGACCTCAGGGACATTCAGAGTAAAACACTGAGGAGAGAGCTGGGAGTTTCAGTGTAAAAAAGTGTGGAGAGACCTGGGAGTTTCAGTGTAAAACAGTGAGGACAGAGCTGGGAGTTTCCGTGTAAAACAGTGAGGAGTGATCTGGAGGTTTTATTGTAAAACAGTTAGGAGAGAGCTGGGAGTTTCCGTGTAAAAGAGTGAGGAGAGAGGAAGATGTATCAGTGTAAAACAGTGAGGAGAGAGCTGCGAGTTTCAGTGTTAAAAAGAGTGAGGAGAGGGTTGGGAGTTTCAGTGTAAAACAGTGAGGAGAGATCTGGGGGTTTCAGTGTCAGACAGTGAGGAGAGAGCCGGTAGTTTCAGTGTGAAACAGTGAGGAGAGAGCAGGGAGTTTCAGTGTAAAACATTGAGGAGAGAGCCGTGAGTTTCAGTGTAAAAAAGTGAGGAGAGAGCTGGGAGTTTCAGTGTAAAACAGTGAGGAGAGAGCCCTGAGTTTCAGTGTAAAACAGTGAGGAGAGTGCTGGGGAATCAGTGTAAAAAGTGAGGAGAGAGCCGTGAGTTTCAGGTTAAAACAGTGAGGAGAGTGTTGGGAGAATCAGTGTAAAATGTGAGGAGAGAGCTGCGAGTTTCAGTGTAAAACAGAATGGAAAGAGCTGGAGGATTCAGTGTAAAACAGGGTGGACAGAGCTGGGAGTTTCAGTGATTAAAACAGTGAGGAGAGAGTTGGTACTTTCAGTGTAAATCAGGGAGGAGAGAGCTGGGAGTTTCAGTGTTAAAAAGAGTGAGGAGAGGGTTGGGAGTTTCAGTGTAAAACAGTGAGGAGAGATCTGGGGGTTTCAGTGTCAGACAGTGAGGAGAGAGCCGGTAGTTTCAGTGTAAAACAGTGATGAAAAGAGCTGGGAGATTCAATGTAGAACAGTGAGGCGAGTGCTGGGACATTCAGTGTAAAACAGCGAGGAGAGAGCTGGGAGTTTCACTGTAAAACAGTGTGGAGAGAGCTGGGAGTTTCAGTGTTAATCAGCGAGGAGAGAGCTGGGAGTTTCAGGGTATAACAGTGAGGAGAGAGCTGGTAGTTTCAGTGTAAAACAGTGAGGAGAGAGCTGGGAGTTTCAGTGTAAAACAGTGAGGAGAGAGCTGTGAGTTTCAGTGTTAAACAGTGAGGAGAGAGCTGGGAGTTTCACTGAAAATCATCGAAGAGAGAGCTGGGAGATTCTGTGTAAAACAGTGAGGAGAGAGCTTGGAGTTTCAGTGTAAAACAGTGAGGAGAGAGCTGGGAGGTTCAGTGTAAAACAGCGAGGAGAGTGCTGTGAGTTTTAATGTAAAACAGTGAGGAGAGAGCTGGGAGTTTCAGTGTAAAACAGTGAGGAGAGAGCTGGGAGTTTCCGTGTAAAGCAGTGAGGAGAGATCTGGAGGTTTTATTGTAAAACAGTTAGGAGAGAGCTGGGAGTTTCAGTGTAAAAGACTGCGGAGAGAGGTGGATGTATCAGTGTAAAACAGTGAGGAGAGAGCTGCAAGATTCAGTGTAAAAAAGTGAGGAGAGAGCTGGGAGTTTCCGTGTAAAACAGTGAGGAGAGAGCTGGGAGTTTCAGTGAAAATCATCGAAGAGAGAGCTGGGACATTCCATGTAAAACAGTGAGGAGAGAGCTGGGAGTTTCAGTGTAAAACAGTGAGGTGAGAGCTGCGAGTTTCAGTGTAAAACAGTAGGGAGAGAGCCGGCAGTTTCAGTGTAAAACAGCGTGGAGAGAGCCGGGAGTTTCAGTGTTTAAATACAGTGAGGAGAGAGTTGGGACTTTCAGTGTAAATCAGGGAGTAGAGAGCTGGGAGTTTCAGTGTTAAAAACAGTGAGGTGAGAGCTGGGAGTTTCAGTGTAAAACAGTGAAGAGAGAGCTGGGAGTTTCTGTGTAAAGCAGTGAGGTGTGAGCTTGGAGTTTCACTGTTTAAAACAGTGAGGAGAGAGTTGGTACTTTCAGTGTAAATCAGGGAGGAGAGTGCTGGGAGTTTCAGTGTAACAAAATGAGGAGAGAGCTGGGAGTTACAGTGTAAAACTGTAAGGAGAGAGCTGGGAGTTTCAGCGTAAAACAGTGAGGAGAGAGCCGGGAGTTTCAGTAAAATTAGTGAGGAGACCTCTGGGAGTTTCAGAGTAAAACAGTGAGGAGAGAGCTGGGAGTTTCAGTGTAAAACAGTGAGGAGAGACCTGGGAGTTTCAGTGTAAAACAGTGAGGAGAGAGCTGGGAGTTTCCGTGTAAAACAGTGAGGAGAGATCTGGAGGTTTTATTGTAAAACAGTTAGGAGAGAGCGGGGAGTTTCAGTGTAAAAGAGTGAGAAGAGAGGTGGATGTATCAGTGTAAAACAGTGAGGAGAGAGCTGCGAGTTTCAGTGTAAAACAGTGAGGAGAGAGCTGGGAGTTTCCGTGTAAAACAGTGAGGAAGGAGCTGGGAGTTTCAGTGAAAATCATCGAAGAGAGAGCTGGGAGATTCCATGAAAAACAGTGAGGAGAGAGCTGGGAGTTTCAGTGTAAAACAGTGAGGAGAGAGCTGGGAGTTTCAGTGTAAAACAGTGAAGAGAGAGCTGGGAGTTTCTGTGTAAAGCAGTGAGGTGTGAGCTTGGAGTCTCAGTGTTTAAAACAGTGAGGGGAGAGTTGGAAGATTCAGTGTAAAACAGGGTGGACAGAGCTGGGAGTTTCAGTGATTAAAACAGTGAGGAGAGAGGTGGGAGTTTCCGTGTAAAACAGTGAGGAGAGAGCTGGAAGTTTCAGTGAAAATCATCGAAGAGAGAGCTGGGAGATTCCGTGTAAAACAGTGAGGAGAGAGCTGGGAGTTTCAGTGTAAAACAGTGAGGAGAGAGCTGCGAGTTTCAGTGTAAAACAGTAGGGAGAGAGCCGGCAGTTTCAGTGTAAAACAGCGTGGACAGAGCTGGGAGTTTCAGTGATTAAAACAGTGAGGAGAGAGTTGGTACTTTCAGTGTAAATCAGGGAGGAGAGAGCTGGGAGTTTCAGTGTTAAAAAGAGTGAGGAGAGGGTTGGGAGTTTCAGTGTAAAACAGTGAGGAGAGATCTGGGGATTTCAGTGTCAGACAGTGAGGAGAGAGCCGGTAGTTTCAGTGTAAAACAGTGATGAAAAGAGCTGGGAGATTCAATGTAGAACAGTGAGGCGAGTGCTGGGACATTCAGTGTAAAACAGTGAGGAGAGAGCTGGGAGTTTCACTGTAAAACAGTGTGGAGAGAGCTGGGAGTTTCAGTGTTAATCAGCGAGGAGAGAGCTTTGAGTTTCAGTGTAAAACAGTGAGGAGAGAGCCGGGAGGTTCAGTGTAAAACAGTGAGGACAGAGCCGGGATTTTCAGTTCAAAACACTGAGGAGAGTGGCGGGTGTTTCAGTGTAAACAGGGAGGCGAGTGCTGAGACACTCAGTGTAAAACAGCGAGGAGAGTGCTGGGAGTTTCACTGTAAAACTGTGTGGAGAGAGCCGGGAGTTTCAGTGTAAAACAGTGATGACAGAGCCGGTAGTTTCAGTGAAAAAAAGTGAGGAGAGAGCTGCGAGTTTCAGTGTAAAACAGTGAGGTGAGAGCTGGGAGTTTCAGTGTTAAAAAAGTCAGGAGAGACCAGGGAGTTTCAGTGTATAACCGTGAGGAGAGTGCTGGGAGTTTCCATTTAAAACAGTGAGGAGAGAGCTGGGAATTTTTATTGTAAAACAGTTAGGAGAGAGCTGGGAGTTTCAGTGTAAAAGACTGCGGAGAGAGGTGGATGTATCAGTGTATAACAGTGAGGAGAGAGCTGCAAGATTCAGTGTAAAAAAGTGAGGAGAGAGCTGGGAGTTTCCGTGTAAAACAGTGAGGAGAGAGCTGGGAGTTTCAGTGAAAATCATCGAAGAGAGAGCTGGGACATTCCATGTAAAACAGTGAGGAGAGAGCTGGGAGTTTCAGTGTAAAACAGTGAGGTGAGAGCTGCGAGTTTCAGTGTAAAACAGTAGGGAGAGAGCCGGCAGTTTCAGTGTAAAACAGCGTGGAGAGAGCCGGGAGTTTCAGTGTTTAAATACAGTGAGGAGAGAGTTGGGACTTTCAGTGTAAATCAGGGAGTAGAGAGCTGGGAGTTTCAGTGTTAAAAACAGTGAGGAGAGAGCTGGGAGTTTCAGTGTAAAACAGTGAAGAGAGAGCTGGGAGTTTCTGTGTAAAGCAGTGAGGTGTGAGCTTGGAGTTTCACTGTTTAAAACAGTGAGGAGAGAGTTGGTACTTTCAGTGTAAATCAGGGAGGAGAGAGCTGGGAGTTTCAGTGTAACAAAATGAGGAGAGAGCTGGGAGTTACAGTGTAAAACTGTAAGGAGAGAGCTGGGAGTTTCAGCGTAAAACAGTGAGGAGAGAGCCGGGAGTTTCAGTAAAATTAGTGAGGAGACCTCTGGGAGTTTCAGAGTAAAACAGTGAGGAGAGAGCTGGGAGTTTCAGTGTAAAACAGTGAGGAGAGACCTGGGAGTTTCAGTGTAAAACAGTGAGGAGAGAGCTGGGAGTTTCCGTGTAAAACAGTGAGGAGAGATCTGGAGGTTTTATTGTAAAACAGTTAGGAGAGAGCGGGGAGTTTCAGTGTAAAAGAGTGAGGAGAGAGGTGGATGTATCAGTGTAAAACAGTGAGGAGAGAGCTGCGAGTTTCAGTGTAAAACAGTGAGGAGAGAGCTGGGAGTTTCCGTGTAAAAAAGTGAGGAAGGAGCTGGCAGTTTCAGTGAAAATCATCGAAGAGAGAGCTGGGAGATTCCATGTAAAACAGTGAGGAGAGAGCTGGGAGTTTCAGTGTAAAACAGTGAGGAGAGAGCTGGGAGTTTCAGTGTAAAACAGTGAAGAGAGAGCTGGGAGTTTCTGTGTAAAGCAGTGAGGTGTGAGCTTGGAGTCTCAGTGTTTAAAACAGTGAGGGGAGAGTTGGAAGATTCAGTGTAAAACAGCGAGGAGAGGGCTGGGAGTTTCAGTGTTTAAAACAGTGAGGGGAGAGTTGGGAGATTCAGTGTAAAACAGCGAGGAGAGGGCTGGGAATTACACGGCAAAACAGTGAGGAGAGAGGTGGGAGTTTCAGTGTAAAACAGGGTGGACAGAGCTGGGAGTTTCAGTGATTAAAACAGTGAGGAGAGAGTTGGTACTTTCAGTGTAAATCAGGGAGGAGAGAGCTGGGAGTTTCAGTGTTAAAAAGAGTGAGGAGAGGGTTGGGAGTTTCAGTGTAAAACAGTGAGGAGAGATCTGGGGGTTTCAGTGTCAGACAGTGAGGAGAGAGCCGGTAGTTTCAGTGTAAAACAGTGATGAAAAGAGCTGGGAGATTCAATGTAGAACAGTGAGGCGAGTGCTGGGACATTCAGTGTAAAACAGCGAGGAGAGAGCTGGGAGTTTCACTGTAAAACAGTGTGGAGAGAGCTGGGAGTTTCAGTGTTAATCAGCGAGGAGAGAGCTGTGAGTTTCAGTGTAAAACAGTGAGGAGAGAGCCGGGAGGTTCAGTGTAAAACAATGAGGACAGAGCCGGGATTTTCAGTTCAAAACAGTGAGGAGAGTGCCGGGTGTTTCAGTGTAAAACAGGGAGGCGAGTGCTGAGACACTCAGTGTAAAACAGCGAGGAGAGTGCTGGGAGTTTCACTGTAAAACTGTGTGGAGAGAGCCGGGAGTTTCAGTGTAAAACAATGAGGATAGAGCAGGGTTTTTCTGTGTAAAACAGTGAAGAGAGAGCCGGGTGTTTCAGTGTTAAAACAGTGAGGAGAGAGCCGCGAGTTTCAGTGTAAAACAGTGAGGAGAGAGCAGGGTTTTTCCGTGTAAAGCAGTGAGGAGAGATCTGGAGGTTTTATTGTAAAACAGTTAGGAGAGAGCTGGGAGTTTCAGTGTAAAAGACTGCGGAGAGAGGTGGATGTATCAGTGTAAAACAGTGAGGAGAGAGCTGCAAGATTCAGTGTAAAAAACTGAGGAGAGAGCTGGGAGTTTCCGTGTAAAACAGTGAGGAGAGAGCTGGGAGTTTCAGTGAAAATCATCGAAGAGAGAGCTGGGAGATTCCGTGTAAAACAGTGAGGAGAGAGCTGGGAGTTTCAGTGTAAAACAGTGAGGTGAGAGCTGCGAGTTTCAGTGTAAAACAGTAGGGAGAGAGCCGGCAGTTTCAGTGTAAAACAGCGTGGAGAGAGCCGGGAGTTTCAGTGTTTAAAACAGTGAGGAGAGAGTTGGGACTTTGTGTAAATCAGGGAGTAGAGAGCTGGGAGTTTCAGTGTTAAAAACAGTGAGGAGAGAGCTGGGAGTTTCAGTGTAAAACAGTGAGGAGAGAGCTGGGAGTTTCTGTGTAAAGCAGTGAGGTGTGAGCTTGGAGTTTCAGTGTTTAAAACAGTGAGGGCAGAGTTTTAAAGATTCAGTGTAAAACAGCGAGGAGAGGGCTGGGAGTTTCAGTGTTTAAAACAGTGAGGGGAGAGTTGGGAGATTCAGTGTAAAACAGCGAGGAGAGGGCTGGGAGTTACACGGCAAAACAGTGAGGAGAGAGGTGGGTGATTCACTGTAAAACAGGATGGACAGAGCTGGGAGTTTCAGTGATTAAAACAGTGAGGAGAGAGTTGGTACTTTCAGTGTAAATCAGGGAGGAGAGAGCTGGGAGTTTCAGTGTTAAAAACAGTGAGGAGAGGGTTGGGAGTTTCAGTGTAAAACAGTGAGGAGAGATCTGGGGGTTTCAGTGTCAGACAGTGAGGAGAGAGCCTGTAGATTCAGTGTGAAACAGTGAGGAGAGAGCTGGGAGTTTCAGTGTAAAACATTGAGGAGAGAGCCGTGAGTTTCAGTGTAAAACAGTGAGGAGAGTGCTGGGAGTTTCAGTGTAAAACAGTGAGGAGAGAGCCGGCAGTTACAGTGTAAAACAGAATGGAAAGAGCTGGAGGATTCATTGTAAAACAGTGATGAAAAGAGCTGGGAGATTCAATGAAGAACAGTGAGGCGAGTGCTGGGACATTCACTGTAAAACAGCGAGGAGAGAGCTGGGAGTTTCACTGTAAAAAAGAGTGGAGAGAGCTGGGAGTTTCAGTGTAAATCAGCGAGGAGAGAGCTGGGAGTTTCAGGGTATAACAGTGAAGAGAGAGCTGGGAGTTTCAGTGTAAAACAGTGAGGAGACAGCTGGGAGTTTCAGTGTAAAACAGTGAGGAGAAAGCCGGGAGGTTCAGTGTAAAACAGTGAGGACAAAGCCAGGATTTTCAGTTCAAAACAGTGAGGAAAGAGCCGGTTGTTTCACTGTAAAACTGTGTGGAGAGAGCCGGTAGTTTCAGTGTAAAACAGCGAGGAGAGAGCAGGGTTTTTCAGTGCAAAACAGTGAGGAGAGAGCCGGGAGTTTCAGTGTAAAACAGTGAGGAGAGAGCAGGGTTTTTCAGTGTAAAACAGTGAGGAGAGAGCTGGGACTTTCCGTGTAAAACAGTGAGGAGAGAGCTGCGAGTTTCAGTGTAAAACAGTAGGGAGAGAGCCGGCAGATTCAGTGTAAAACAGCGTGGAGAGAGCCGGGAGTTTCAGTGTAAAACAGTGATGACAGAGCCGGTAGTTTCAGTGAAAAAAAGTCAGGAGAGACCAGGGAGTTTCAGTGTATAACCGTGAGGAGAGTGCTGGGAGTTTCCGTGTAAAACAGTGAGGAGAGAGCTGGGAGTTTTCGTGTAAAACAGTGAGGAGAGAGCTGGGAGTTTCAGTGTATAACAGCGAGGAGAGAGCCGGGAGGTTCAGTTTAAAACAGTGATGACAGAGCCGGGAGTTTCAGTAAAATTAGTGAGGAGACCTCTGGGACATTCAGAGTAAAACACTGAGGAGAGAGCTGGGAGTTTCAGTGTAAAAAAGTGTGGAGAGACCTGGGAGTTTCAGTGTAAAACAGTGAGGACAGAGCTGGGAGTTTCCGTGTAAAACAGTGAGGAGAGATCTGGAGGTTTTATTGTAAAACAGTTAGGAGAGAGCTGGGAGTTTCCGTGTAAAAGAGTGAGGAGAGAGGAAGATGTATCAGTGTAAATCAGGGAGGAGAGAGCTGGGAGTTTCAGTGTTAAAAACAGTGAAGAGAGGGTTGGGAGTTTCAGTGTAAAACAGTGAGGAGAGATCTGGGGGTTTCAGTGTCAGACAGTGAGGAGAGAGCCTGTAGATTCAGTGTGAAACAGTGAGGAGAGAGCTGGGAGTTTCAGTGTAAAACATTGAGGAGAGAGCCGTGAGTTTCAGTGTAAAACAGTGAGGAGAGTGCTGGGAGTTTCAGTGTAAAACAGTGAGGAGAGAGCCCTGAGATCCAGTGTAAAACAGTGAGGAGAGTGCTGGGGAATCAGTGTAAAAAGTGAGGAGAGAGCCGGCAGTTACAGTGTAAAACAGAATGGAAAGAGCTGGAGGATTCATTGTAAAACAGTGATGAAAAGAGCTGGGAGATTCAATGTAGAACAGTGAGGCGAGTGCTGGGACATTCAGTGTAAAACAGCGAGGAGAGAGCTGGGATTTTCAGTGTAAATCAGCGAGGAGAGAGCTGGGAGTTTCAGGGTATAACAGTGTGGAGAGAGCTGGGAGTTTCAGTGTAAATCAGCGAGGAGAGAGCTGGGAGTTTCAGGGTATAACAGTGAAGAGAGAGCTGGGAGTTTCAGTGTAAAACAGTGAGGAGACAGCTGGGAGTTTCAGTGTAAAACAGTGAGGAGAAAGCCGGGAGGTTCAGTGTAAAACAGTGAGGACAAAGCCAGGATTTTCAGTTCAAAACAGTGAGGAAAGAGCCGGTTGTTTCACTGTAAAACTGTGTGGAGAGAGCCGGGAGTTTCAGTGTAAAACAGTGAGGAGAGAGCAGGGTTTTTCAGTGCAAAACAGTGAGGAGAGAGCCGGGAGTTTCAGTGTAAAACAGTGAGGAGAGAGCAGGGTTTTTCAGTGTAAAACAGTGAGGAGAGAGCTGGGACTTTCCGTGTAAAACAGTGAGGAGAGAGCTGCGAGTTTCAGTGTAAAACAGTAGGGAGAGAGCCGGCAGATTCAGTGTAAAACAGCGTGGAGAGAGCCGGGAGTTTCAGTGTAAAACAGTGATGACAGAGCCGGTAGTTTCAGTGAAAAAAAGTGAGGAGAGAGCTGCGAGTTTCAGTGTAAAACAGTGAGGTGAGAGCTGGGAGTTTCAGTGTTAAAAAAGTCAGGAGAGACCAGGGAGTTTCAGTGTATAACCGTGAGGAGAGTGCTGGGAGTTTCCGTGTAAAACAGTGAGGAGAGAGCTGGGAGTTTTCGTGTAAAACAGTGAGGAGAGAGCTGGGAGTTTCAGTGTATAACAGCGAGGAGAGAGCCGGGAGGTTCAGTTTAAAACAGTGATGACAGAGCCGGGAGTTTCAGTAAAATTAGTGAGGAGACCTCTGGGACATTCAGAGTAAAACACTGAGGAGAGAGCTGGGAGTTTCAGTGTAAAAAAGTGTGGAGAGACCTGGGAGTTTCAGTGTAAAACAGTGAGGACAGAGCTGGGAGTTTCCGTGTAAAACAGTGAGGAGAGATCTGGAGGTTTTATTGTAAAACAGTTAGGAGAGAGCTGGGAGTTTCCGTGTAAAAGAGTGAGGAGAGAGGAAGATGTATCAGTGTAAAACAGTGAGGAGAGAGCTGCGAGTTTCAGTGTTAAAAAGAGTGAGGAGAGGGTTGGGAGTTTCAGTGTAAAACAGTGAGGAGAGATCTGGGGGTTTCAGTGTCAGACAGTGAGGAGAGAGCCGGTAGTTTCAGTGTGAAACAGTGAGGAGAGAGCAGGGAGTTTCAGTGTAAAACATTGAGGAGAGAGCCGTGAGTTTCAGTGTAAAAAAGTGAGGAGAGAGCTGGGAGTTTCAGTGTAAAACAGTGAGGAGAGAGCCCTGAGTTTCAGTGTAAAACAGTGAGGAGAGTGCTGGGGAATCAGTGTAAAAAGTGAGGAGAGAGCCGTGAGTTTCAGGTTAAAACAGTGAGGAGAGTGTTGGGAGAATCAGTGTAAAATGTGAGGAGAGAGCTGCGAGTTTCAGTGTAAAACAGAATGGAAAGAGCTGGAGGATTCAGTGTAAAACAGGGTGGACAGAGCTGGGAGTTTCAGTGATTAAAACAGTGAGGAGAGAGTTGGTACTTTCAGTGTAAATCAGGGAGGAGAGAGCTGGGAGTTTCAGTGTTAAAAAGAGTGAGGAGAGGGTTGGGAGTTTCAGTGTAAAACAGTGAGGAGAGATCTGGGGGTTTCAGTGTCAGACAGTGAGGAGAGAGCCGGTAGTTTCAGTGTAAAACAGTGATGAAAAGAGCTGGGAGATTCAATGTAGAACAGTGAGGCGAGTGCTGGGACATTCAGTGTAAAACAGCGAGGAGAGAGCTGGGAGTTTCACTGTAAAACAGTGTGGAGAGAGCTGGGAGTTTCAGTGTTAATCAGCGAGGAGAGAGCTGGGAGTTTCAGGGTATAACAGTGAGGAGAGAGCTGGTAGTTTCAGTGTAAAACAGTGAGGAGAGAGCTGGGAGTTTCAGTGTAAAACAGTGAGGAGAGAGCTGTGAGTTTCAGTGTTAAACAGTGAGGAGAGAGCTGGGAGTTTCACTGAAAATCATCGAAGAGAGAGCTGGGAGATTCCGTGTAAAACAGTGAGGAGAGAGCTGGGAGTTTCAGTGTAAAACAGTGAGGAGAGAGCTGGGAGGTTCAGTGTAAAACAGCGAGGAGAGTGCTGTGAGTTTTAATGTAAAACAGTGAGGAGAGAGCTGGGAGTTTCAGTGTAAAACAGTGAGGAGAGAGCTGGGAGTTTCCGTGTAAAGCAGTGAGGAGAGATCTGGAGGTTTTATTGTAAAACAGTTAGGAGAGAGCTTGGAGTTTCAGTGTAAAAGACTGCGGAGAGAGGTGGATGTATCAGTGTAAAACAGTGAGGAGAGAGCTGCAAGATTCAGTGTAAAAAAGTGAGGAGAGAGCTGGGAGTTTCCGTGTAAAACAGTGAGGAGAGAGCTGGGAGTTTCAGTGAAAATCATCGAAGAGAGAGCTGGGACATTCCATGTAAAACAGTGAGGAGAGAGCTGGGAGTTTCAGTGTAAAACAGTGAGGTGAGAGCTGCGAGTTTCAGTGTAAAACAGTAGGGAGAGAGCCGGCAGTTTCAGTGTAAAACAGCGTGGAGAGAGCCGGGAGTTTCAGTGTTTAAATACAGTGAGGAGAGAGTTGGGACTTTCAGTGTAAATCAGGGAGTAGAGAGCTGGGAGTTTCAGTGTTAAAAACAGTGAGGTGAGAGCTGGGAGTTTCAGTGTAAAACAGTGAAGAGAGAGCTGGGAGTTTCTGTGTAAAGCAGTGAGGTGTGAGCTTGGAGTTTCACTGTTTAAAACAGTGAGGAGAGAGTTGGTACTTTCAGTGTAAATCAGGGAGGAGAGTGCTGGGAGTTTCAGTGTAACAAAATGAGGAGAGAGCTGGGAGTTACAGTGTAAAACTGTAAGGAGAGAGCTGGGAGTTTCAGCGTAAAACAGTGAGGAGAGAGCCGGGAGTTTCAGTAAAATTAGTGAGGAGACCTCTGGGAGTTTCAGAGTAAAACAGTGAGGAGAGAGCTGGGAGTTTCAGTGTAAAACAGTGAGGAGAGACCTGGGAGTTTCAGTGTAAAACAGTGAGGAGAGAGCTGGGAGTTTCCGTGTAAAACAGTGAGGAGAGATCTGGAGGTTTTATTGTAAAACAGTTAGGAGAGAGCGGGGAGTTTCAGTGTAAAAGAGTGAGAAGAGAGGTGGATGTATCAGTGTAAAACAGTGAGGAGAGAGCTGCGAGTTTCAGTGTAAAACAGTGAGGAGAGAGCTGGGAGTTTCCGTGTAAAACAGTGAGGAAGGAGCTGGGAGTTTCAGTGAAAATCATCGAAGAGAGAGCTGGGAGATTCCATGTAAAACAGTGAGGAGAGAGCTGGGAGTTTCAGTGTAAAACAGTGAGGAGAGAGCTGGGAGTTTCAGTGTAAAACAGTGAAGAGAGAGCTGGGAGTTTCTGTGTAAAGCAGTGAGGTGTGAGCTTGGAGTCTCAGTGTTTAAAACAGTGAGGGGAGAGTTGGAAGATTCAGTGTAAAACAGGGTGGACAGAGCTGGGAGTTTCAGTGATTAAAACAGTGAGGAGAGAGGTGGGAGTTTCCGTGTAAAACAGTGAGGAGAGAGCTGGGAGTTTCAGTGAAAATCATCGAAGAGAGAGCTGGGAGATTCCGTGTAAAACAGTGAGGAGAGAGCTGGGAGTTTCAGTGTAAAACAGTGAGGAGAGAGCTGCGAGTTTCAGTGTAAAACAGTAGGGAGAGAGCCGGCAGTTTCAGTGTAAAACAGCGTGGACAGAGCTGGGAGTTTCAGTGATTAAAACAGTGAGGAGAGAGTTGGTACTTTCAGTGTAAATCAGGGAGGAGAGAGCTGGGAGTTTCAGTGTTAAAAAGAGTGAGGAGAGGGTTGGGAGTTTCAGTGTAAAACAGTGAGGAGAGATCTGGGGGTTTCAGTGTCAGACAGTGAGGAGAGAGCCGGTAGTTTCAGTGTAAAACAGTGATGAAAAGAGCTGGGAGATTCAATGTAGAACAGTGAGGCGAGTGCTGGGACATTCAGTGTAAAACAGTGAGGAGAGAGCTGGGAGTTTCACTGTAAAACAGTGTGGAGAGAGCTGGGAGTTTCAGTGTTAATCAGCGAGGAGAGAGCTTTGAGTTTCAGTGTAAAACAGTGAGGAGAGAGCCGGGAGGTTCAGTGTAAAACAGTGAGGACAGAGCCGGGATTTTCAGTTCAAAACAGTGAGGAGAGTGGCGGGTGTTTCAGTGTAAACAGGGAGGCGAGTGCTGAGACACTCAGTGTAAAACAGCGAGGAGAGTGCTGGGAGTTTCACTGTAAAACTGTGTGGAGAGAGCCGGGAGTTTCAGTGTAAAACAGTGATGACAGAGCCGGTAGTTTCAGTGAAAAAAAGTGAGGAGAGAGCTGCGAGTTTCAGTGTAAAACAGTGAGGTGAGAGCTGGGAGTTTCAGTGTTAAAAAAGTCAGGAGAGACCAGGGAGTTTCAGTGTATAACCGTGAGGAGAGTGGTGGGAGTTTCCGTGTAAAACAGTGAGGAGAGAGCTGGGAGTTTTCGTGTAAAACAGTGTGGAGAGAGCTGGGAGTTTCAGTGTTAATCAGCGAGGAGAGAGCTTTGAGTTTCAGTGTAAAACAGTGAGGAGAGAGCCGGGAGGTTCAGTGTAAAACAGTGAGGACAGAGGCGGGATTTTCAGTTCAAAACAGTGAGGAGAGTGGCGGGTGTTTCAGTGTAAACAGGGAGGCGAGTGCTGAGACACTCAGTGTAAAACAGCGAGGAGAGTGCTGGGAGTTTCACTGTAAAACTGTGTGGAGAGAGCCGGGAGTTTCAGTGTAAAACAGTGATGACAGAGCCGGTAGTTTCAGTGAAAAAAAGTGAGGAGAGAGCTGCGAGTTTCAGTGTAAAACAGTGAGGTGAGAGCTGGGAGTTTCAGTGTTAAAAAAGTCAGGAGAGACCAGGGAGTTTCAGTGTATAACCGTGAGGAGAGTGGTGGGAGTTTCCGTGTAAAACAGTGAGGAGAGAGCTGGGAGTTTTCGTGTAAAACAGTGAGGAGAGAGCTGGGAGTTTCAGTGTATAACAGCGAGGAGAGAGCCGGGAGGTTCAGTTTAAAACAGTGATGACAGAGCCGGGAGTTTCAGTAAAATTAGTGAGGAGACCTCTGGGACATTCAGAGTAAAACAGTGAGGAGAGAGCTGGGAGTTTCAGTGTAAAAAAGTGTGGAGAGACCTGGGAGTTTCAGTGTAAAACAGTGAGGACAGAGCTGGGAGTTTCCGTGTAAAACAGTGAGGAGAGATCTGGAGGTTTTATTGTAAAACAGTTAGGAGAGAGCTGGGAGTTTCCGTGTAAAAGAGTGAGGAGAGAGGAAGATGTATCAGTGTAAAACAGTGAGGAGAGAGCTGCGAGTTTCAGTGTTAAAAAGAATGAGGAGAGGGTTGGGAGTTTCAGTGTAAAACAGGGAGGAGAGATCTGGGGGTTTCAGTGTCAGACAGTGAGGAGAGAGCCGGTAGTTTCAGTGTGAAACAGTGAGGAGAGAGCAGGGAGTTTCAGTGTAAAACATTGAGGAGAGAGCCGTGAGTTTCAGTGTAAAAAAGTGAGGAGAGAGCTGGGAGTTTCAGTGTAAAACAGTGAGGAGAGAGCCCTGAGTTTCAGTGTAAAACAGTGAGGAGAGTGCTGGGGAATCAGTGTAAAAAGTGAGGAGAGAGCCGTGAGTTTCAGGTTAAAACAGTGAGGAGAGTGTTGGGAGAATCAGTGTAAAATGTGAGGAGAGAGCCGGGAGTTACAGTGTAAAACAGAATGGAAAGAGCTGGAGGATTCAGTGTAAAACAGTGATGAAAAGAGCTTGGAGATTCAATGTAGAACAGTGAGGCGAGTGCTGGGACATTCAGTGTAAAACAGCGAGGAGAGAGCTGGGAGTTTCACTGTAAAACAGTGTGGAGAGAGCTGGGAGTTTCAGTGTTAATCAGCGAGGAGAGAGCTGGGAGTTTCCGTGTAAAACAGTGAGGAGAGAGCTGGGAGTTTCAGTGAAAATCATCGAAGAGAGAGCTGGGAGATTCCGTGTAAAACAGTGAGGAGAGAGCTGGGAGTTTCAGTGTAAAACAGTGAGGAGAGAGCTGCGAGTTTCAGTGTAAAACAGTAGGGAGAGAGCCGGCAGTTTCAGTGTAAAACAGCGTGGACAGAGCTGGGAGTTTCAGTGATTAAAACAGTGAGGAGAGAGTTGGTACTTTCAGTGTAAATCAGGGAGGAGAGAGCTGGGAGTTTCAGTGTTAAAAAGAGTGAGGAGAGGGTTGGGAGTTTCAGTGTAAAACAGTGAGGAGAGATCTGGGAGTTTCAGTGTAAAACAGTGAAGAGAGAGCTGGGAGTTTCTTTGTAAAGCAGTGAGGTGTGAGCTTGGAGTATCACTGTTTAAAACAGTGAGGAGAGAGTTGGTACTTTCAGTGTAAATCAGGGAGGAGAGAGCTGGGAGTTTCAGTGTAACAAAATGAGGAGAGAGCTGGGAGTTACAGTGTAAAACTGTAAGGAGAGAGCTGGGAGTTTCAGCGTAAAACAGTGAGGAGAGAGCCGGGAGTTTCAGTAAAATTAGTGAGGAGACCTCTGGGAGTTTCAGAGTAAAACAGTGAGGAGAGAGCTGGGAGTTTCAGTGTAAAACAGTGAGGAGAGACCTGGGAGTTTCAGTGTAAAACAGTGAGGAGAGAGCTGGGAGTTTCCGTGTAAAACAGTGAGGAGAGATCTGGAGGTTTTATTGTAAAACAGTTAGGAGAGAGCGGGGAGTTTCAGTGTAAAAGAGTGAGGAGAGAGGTGGATGTATCAGTGTAAAACAGTGAGGAGAGAGCTGCGAGTTTCAGTGTAAAACAGTGAGGAGAGAGCTGGGAGATTCAATGTAGAACAGTGAGGCGAGTGCTGGGACATTCAGTGTAAAACAGCGAGGAGAGAGCTGGGATTTTCAGTGTAAATCAGCGAGGAGAGAGCTGGGAGTTTCAGGGTATAACAGTGTGGAGAGAGCTGGGAGTTTCAGTGTAAATCAGCGAGGAGAGAGCTGGGAGTTTCAGGGTATAACAGTGAAGAGAGAGCTGGGAGTTTCAGTGTAAAACAGTGAGGAGACAGCTGGGAGTTTCAGTGTAAAACAGTGAGGAGAAAGCCGGGAGGTTCAGTGTAAAACAGTGAGGACAAAGCCAGGATTTTCAGTTCAAAACAGTGAGGAAAGAGCCGGTTGTTTCACTGTAAAACTGTGTGGAGAGAGCCGGGAGTTTCAGTGTAAAACAGTGAGGAGAGAGCAGGGTTTTTCAGTGCAAAACAGTGAGGAGAGAGCCGGGAGTTTCAGTGTAAAACAGTGAGGAGAGAGCAGGGTTTTTCAGTGTAAAACAGTGAGGAGAGAGCTGGGACTTTCCGTGTAAAACAGTGAGGAGAGAGCTGCGAGTTTCAGTGTAAAACAGTAGGGAGAGAGCCGGCAGATTCAGTGTAAAACAGCGTGGAGAGAGCCGGGAGTTTCAGTGTAAAACAGTGATGACAGAGCCGGTAGTTTCAGTGAAAAAAAGTGAGGAGAGAGCTGCGAGTTTCAGTGTAAAACAGTGAGGTGAGAGCTGGGAGTTTCAGTGTTAAAAAAGTCAGGAGAGACCAGGGAGTTTCAGTGTATAACCGTGAGGAGAGTGCTGGGAGTTTCCGTGTAAAACAGTGAGGAGAGAGCTGGGAGTTTTCGTGTAAAACAGTGAGGAGAGAGCTGGGAGTTTCAGTGTATAACAGCGAGGAGAGAGCCGGGAGGTTCAGTTTAAAACAGTGATGACAGAGCCGGGAGTTTCAGTAAAATTAGTGAGGAGACCTCTGGGACATTCAGAGTAAAACACTGAGGAGAGAGCTGGGAGTTTCAGTGTAAAAAAGTGTGGAGAGACCTGGGAGTTTCAGTGTAAAACAGTGAGGACAGAGCTGGGAGTTTCCGTGTAAAACAGTGAGGAGAGATCTGGAGGTTTTATTGTAAAACAGTTAGGAGAGAGCTGGGAGTTTCCGTGTAAAAGAGTGAGGAGAGAGGAAGATGTATCAGTGTAAAACAGTGAGGAGAGAGCTGCGAGTTTCAGTGTTAAAAAGAGTGAGGAGAGGGTTGGGAGTTTCAGTGTAAAACAGTGAGGAGAGATCTGGGGGTTTCAGTGTCAGACAGTGAGGAGAGAGCCGGTAGTTTCAGTGTGAAACAGTGAGGAGAGAGCAGGGAGTTTCAGTGTAAAACATTGAGGAGAGAGCCGTGAGTTTCAGTGTAAAAAAGTGAGGAGAGAGCTGGGAGTTTCAGTGTAAAACAGTGAGGAGAGAGCCCTGAGTTTCAGTGTAAAACAGTGAGGAGAGTGCTGGGGAATCAGTGTAAAAAGTGAGGAGAGAGCCGTGAGTTTCAGGTTAAAACAGTGAGGAGAGTGTTGGGAGAATCAGTGTAAAATGTGAGGAGAGAGCTGCGAGTTTCAGTGTAAAACAGAATGGAAAGAGCTGGAGGATTCAGTGTAAAACAGGGTGGACAGAGCTGGGAGTTTCAGTGATTAAAACAGTGAGGAGAGAGTTGGTACTTTCAGTGTAAATCAGGGAGGAGAGAGCTGGGAGTTTCAGTGTTAAAAAGAGTGAGGAGAGGGTTGGGAGTTTCAGTGTAAAACAGTGAGGAGAGATCTGGGGGTTTCAGTGTCAGACAGTGAGGAGAGAGCCGGTAGTTTCAGTGTAAAACAGTGATGAAAAGAGCTGGGAGATTCAATGTAGAACAGTGAGGCGAGTGCTGGGACATTCAGTGTAAAACAGCGAGGAGAGAGCTGGGAGTTTCACTGTAAAACAGTGTGGAGAGAGCTGGGAGTTTCAGTGTTAATCAGCGAGGAGAGAGCTGGGAGTTTCAGGGTATAACAGTGAGGAGAGAGCTGGTAGTTTCAGTGTAAAACAGTGAGGAGAGAGCTGGGAGTTTCAGTGTAAAACAGTGAGGAGAGAGCTGTGAGTTTCAGTGTTAAACAGTGAGGAGAGAGCTGGGAGTTTCACTGAAAATCATCGAAGAGAGAGCTGGGAGATTCCGTGTAAAACAGTGAGGAGAGAGCTGGGAGTTTCAGTGTAAAACAGTGAGGAGAGAGCTGGGAGGTTCAGTGTAAAACAGCGAGGAGAGTGCTGTGAGTTTTAATGTAAAACAGTGAGGAGAGAGCTGGGAGTTTCAGTGTAAAACAGTGAGGAGAGAGCTGGGAGTTTCCGTGTAAAGCAGTGAGGAGAGATCTGGAGGTTTTATTGTAAAACAGTTAGGAGAGAGCTTGGAGTTTCAGTGTAAAAGACTGCGGAGAGAGGTGGATGTATCAGTGTAAAACAGTGAGGAGAGAGCTGCAAGATTCAGTGTAAAAAAGTGAGGAGAGAGCTGGGAGTTTCCGTGTAAAACAGTGAGGAGAGAGCTGGGAGTTTCAGTGAAAATCATCGAAGAGAGAGCTGGGACATTCCATGTAAAACAGTGAGGAGAGAGCTGGGAGTTTCAGTGTAAAACAGTGAGGTGAGAGCTGCGAGTTTCAGTGTAAAACAGTAGGGAGAGAGCCGGCAGTTTCAGTGTAAAACAGCGTGGAGAGAGCCGGGAGTTTCAGTGTTTAAATACAGTGAGGAGAGAGTTGGGACTTTCAGTGTAAATCAGGGAGTAGAGAGCTGGGAGTTTCAGTGTTAAAAACAGTGAGGTGAGAGCTGGGAGTTTCAGTGTAAAACAGTGAAGAGAGAGCTGGGAGTTTCTGTGTAAAGCAGTGAGGTGTGAGCTTGGAGTTTCACTGTTTAAAACAGTGAGGAGAGAGTTGGTACTTTCAGTGTAAATCAGGGAGGAGAGTGCTGGGAGTTTCAGTGTAACAAAATGAGGAGAGAGCTGGGAGTTACAGTGTAAAACTGTAAGGAGAGAGCTGGGAGTTTCAGCGTAAAACAGTGAGGAGAGAGCCGGGAGTTTCAGTAAAATTAGTGAGGAGACCTCTGGGAGTTTCAGAGTAAAACAGTGAGGAGAGAGCTGGGAGTTTCAGTGTAAAACAGTGAGGAGAGACCTGGGAGTTTCAGTGTAAAACAGTGAGGAGAGAGCTGGGAGTTTCCGTGTAAAACAGTGAGGAGAGATCTGGAGGTTTTATTGTAAAACAGTTAGGAGAGAGCGGGGAGTTTCAGTGTAAAAGAGTGAGAAGAGAGGTGGATGTATCAGTGTAAAACAGTGAGGAGAGAGCTGCGAGTTTCAGTGTAAAACAGTGAGGAGAGAGCTGGGAGTTTCCGTGTAAAACAGTGAGGAAGGAGCTGGGAGTTTCAGTGAAAATCATCGAAGAGAGAGCTGGGAGATTCCATGTAAAACAGTGAGGAGAGAGCTGGGAGTTTCAGTGTAAAACAGTGAGGAGAGAGCTGGGAGTTTCAGTGTAAAACAGTGAAGAGAGAGCTGGGAGTTTCTGTGTAAAGCAGTGAGGTGTGAGCTTGGAGTCTCAGTGTTTAAAACAGTGAGGGGAGAGTTGGAAGATTCAGTGTAAAACAGGGTGGACAGAGCTGGGAGTTTCAGTGATTAAAACAGTGAGGAGAGAGGTGGGAGTTTCCGTGTAAAACAGTGAGGAGAGAGCTGGGAGTTTCAGTGAAAATCATCGAAGAGAGAGCTGGGAGATTCCGTGTAAAACAGTGAGGAGAGAGCTGGGAGTTTCAGTGTAAAACAGTGAGGAGAGAGCTGCGAGTTTCAGTGTAAAACAGTAGGGAGAGAGCCGGCAGTTTCAGTGTAAAACAGCGTGGACAGAGCTGGGAGTTTCAGTGATTAAAACAGTGAGGAGAGAGTTGGTACTTTCAGTGTAAATCAGGGAGGAGAGAGCTGGGAGTTTCAGTGTTAAAAAGAGTGAGGAGAGGGTTGGGAGTTTCAGTGTAAAACAGTGAGGAGAGATCTGGGGGTTTCAGTGTCAGACAGTGAGGAGAGAGCCGGTAGTTTCAGTGTAAAACAGTGATGAAAAGAGCTGGGAGATTCAATGTAGAACAGTGAGGCGAGTGCTGGGACATTCAGTGTAAAACAGTGAGGAGAGAGCTGGGAGTTTCACTGTAAAACAGTGTGGAGAGAGCTGGGAGTTTCAGTGTTAATCAGCGAGGAGAGAGCTTTGAGTTTCAGTGTAAAACAGTGAGGAGAGAGCCGGGAGGTTCAGTGTAAAACAGTGAGGACAGAGCCGGGATTTTCAGTTCAAAACAGTGAGGAGAGTGGCGGGTGTTTCAGTGTAAACAGGGAGGCGAGTGCTGAGACACTCAGTGTAAAACAGCGAGGAGAGTGCTGGGAGTTTCACTGTAAAACTGTGTGGAGAGAGCCGGGAGTTTCAGTGTAAAACAGTGATGACAGAGCCGGTAGTTTCAGTGAAAAAAAGTGAGGAGAGAGCTGCGAGTTTCAGTGTAAAACAGTGAGGTGAGAGCTGGGAGTTTCAGTGTTAAAAAAGTCAGGAGAGACCAGGGAGTTTCAGTGTATAACCGTGAGGAGAGTGGTGGGAGTTTCCGTGTAAAACAGTGAGGAGAGAGCTGGGAGTTTTCGTGTAAAACAGTGTGGAGAGAGCTGGGAGTTTCAGTGTTAATCAGCGAGGAGAGAGCTTTGAGTTTCAGTGTAAAACAGTGAGGAGAGAGCCGGGAGGTTCAGTGTAAAACAGTGAGGACAGAGGCGGGATTTTCAGTTCAAAACAGTGAGGAGAGTGGCGGGTGTTTCAGTGTAAACAGGGAGGCGAGTGCTGAGACACTCAGTGTAAAACAGCGAGGAGAGTGCTGGGAGTTTCACTGTAAAACTGTGTGGAGAGAGCCGGGAGTTTCAGTGTAAAACAGTGATGACAGAGCCGGTAGTTTCAGTGAAAAAAAGTGAGGAGAGAGCTGCGAGTTTCAGTGTAAAACAGTGAGGTGAGAGCTGGGAGTTTCAGTGTTAAAAAAGTCAGGAGAGACCAGGGAGTTTCAGTGTATAACCGTGAGGAGAGTGGTGGGAGTTTCCGTGTAAAACAGTGAGGAGAGAGCTGGGAGTTTTCGTGTAAAACAGTGAGGAGAGAGCTGGGAGTTTCAGTGTATAACAGCGAGGAGAGAGCCGGGAGGTTCAGTTTAAAACAGTGATGACAGAGCCGGGAGTTTCAGTAAAATTAGTGAGGAGACCTCTGGGACATTCAGAGTAAAACAGTGAGGAGAGAGCTGGGAGTTTCAGTGTAAAAAAGTGTGGAGAGACCTGGGAGTTTCAGTGTAAAACAGTGAGGACAGAGCTGGGAGTTTCCGTGTAAAACAGTGAGGAGAGATCTGGAGGTTTTATTGTAAAACAGTTAGGAGAGAGCTGGGAGTTTCCGTGTAAAAGAGTGAGGAGAGAGGAAGATGTATCAGTGTAAAACAGTGAGGAGAGAGCTGCGAGTTTCAGTGTTAAAAAGAATGAGGAGAGGGTTGGGAGTTTCAGTGTAAAACAGGGAGGAGAGATCTGGGGGTTTCAGTGTCAGACAGTGAGGAGAGAGCCGGTAGTTTCAGTGTGAAACAGTGAGGAGAGAGCAGGGAGTTTCAGTGTAAAACATTGAGGAGAGAGCCGTGAGTTTCAGTGTAAAAAAGTGAGGAGAGAGCTGGGAGTTTCAGTGTAAAACAGTGAGGAGAGAGCCCTGAGTTTCAGTGTAAAACAGTGAGGAGAGTGCTGGGGAATCAGTGTAAAAAGTGAGGAGAGAGCCGTGAGTTTCAGGTTAAAACAGTGAGGAGAGTGTTGGGAGAATCAGTGTAAAATGTGAGGAGAGAGCCGGGAGTTACAGTGTAAAACAGAATGGAAAGAGCTGGAGGATTCAGTGTAAAACAGTGATGAAAAGAGCTTGGAGATTCAATGTAGAACAGTGAGGCGAGTGCTGGGACATTCAGTGTAAAACAGCGAGGAGAGAGCTGGGAGTTTCACTGTAAAACAGTGTGGAGAGAGCTGGGAGTTTCAGTGTTAATCAGCGAGGAGAGAGCTGGGAGTTTCCGTGTAAAACAGTGAGGAGAGAGCTGGGAGTTTCAGTGAAAATCATCGAAGAGAGAGCTGGGAGATTCCGTGTAAAACAGTGAGGAGAGAGCTGGGAGTTTCAGTGTAAAACAGTGAGGAGAGAGCTGCGAGTTTCAGTGTAAAACAGTAGGGAGAGAGCCGGCAGTTTCAGTGTAAAACAGCGTGGACAGAGCTGGGAGTTTCAGTGATTAAAACAGTGAGGAGAGAGTTGGTACTTTCAGTGTAAATCAGGGAGGAGAGAGCTGGGAGTTTCAGTGTTAAAAAGAGTGAGGAGAGGGTTGGGAGTTTCAGTGTAAAACAGTGAGGAGAGATCTGGGAGTTTCAGTGTAAAACAGTGAAGAGAGAGCTGGGAGTTTCTTTGTAAAGCAGTGAGGTGTGAGCTTGGAGTATCACTGTTTAAAACAGTGAGGAGAGAGTTGGTACTTTCAGTGTAAATCAGGGAGGAGAGAGCTGGGAGTTTCAGTGTAACAAAATGAGGAGAGAGCTGGGAGTTACAGTGTAAAACTGTAAGGAGAGAGCTGGGAGTTTCAGCGTAAAACAGTGAGGAGAGAGCCGGGAGTTTCAGTAAAATTAGTGAGGAGACCTCTGGGAGTTTCAGAGTAAAACAGTGAGGAGAGAGCTGGGAGTTTCAGTGTAAAACAGTGAGGAGAGACCTGGGAGTTTCAGTGTAAAACAGTGAGGAGAGAGCTGGGAGTTTCCGTGTAAAACAGTGAGGAGAGATCTGGAGGTTTTATTGTAAAACAGTTAGGAGAGAGCGGGGAGTTTCAGTGTAAAAGAGTGAGGAGAGAGGTGGATGTATCAGTGTAAAACAGTGAGGAGAGAGCTGCGAGTTTCAGTGTAAAACAGTGAGGAGAGAGCTGGGAGTTTCCGTGTAAAACAGTGAGGAAGGAGCTGGCAGTTTCAGTGAAAATCATCGAAGAGAGAGCTGGGAGATTCCATGTAAAACAGTGAGGAGAGAGCTGGGAGTTTCAGTGTAAAACAGTGAGGAGAGAGCTGGGAGTTTCAGTGTAAAACAGTGAAGAGAGAGCTGGGAGTTTCTGTGTAAAGCAGTGAGGTGTGAGCTTGGAGTCTCAGTGTTTAAAACAGTGAGGGGAGAGTTGGAAGATTCAGTGTAAAACAGCGAGGAGAGGGCTGGGAGTTTCAGTGTTTAAAACAGTGAGGGGAGAGTTGGGAGATTCAGTGTAAAACAGCGAGGAGAGGGCTGGGAATTACACGGCAAAACAGTGAGGAGAGAGGTGGGAGTTTCAGTGTAAAACAGGGTGGACAGAGCTGGGAGTTTCAGTGATTAAAACAGTGAGGAGAGAGTTGGTACTTTCAGTGTAAATCAGGGAGGAGAGAGCTGGGAGTTTCAGTGTTAAAAAGAGTGAGGAGAGGGTTGGGAGTTTCAGTGTAAAACAGTGAGGAGAGATCTGGGGGTTTCAGTGTCAGACAGTGAGGAGAGAGCCGGTAGTTTCAGTGTAAAACAGTGATGAAAAGAGCTGGGAGATTCAATGTAGAACAGTGAGGCGAGTGCTGGGAGATTCAATGTAGAACAGTGAGGCGAGTGCTGGGACATTCAGTGTAAAACAGCGAGGAGAGAGCTGGGAGTTTCACTGTAAAACAGTGTGGAGAGAGCTGGGAGTTTCAGTGTTAATCAGCGAGGAGAGAGCTGGGAGTTTCAGTGTAAAACAGTGAGGAGAGAGCCGGGAGGTTCAGTGTAAAACAGTGAGGAGAGATCTGGAGGTTTTATTGTAAAACAGTTAGGAGAGAGCGGGGAGTTTCAGTGTAAAAGTGTGCGGAGAGAGGTGGATGTATCAGTGTAAAACAGTGAGGAGAGAGCTGCGAGTTTCAGTGTAAAACAGTGAGGAGAGAGCTGGGAGTTTCCGTGTAAAACAGTGAGGAAGGAGCTGGGAGTTTCAGTGAAAATCATCGAAGAGAGAGCTGGGAGATTCCATGTAAAACAGTGAGGAGAGAGCTGGGAGTTTCAGTGTAAAACAGTGAGGAGAGAGCTGGGAGTTTCAGTGTAAAACAGTGAAGAGAGAGCTGGGAGTTTCTGTGTAAAGCAGTGAGGTGTGAGCTTGGAGTCTCAGTGTTTAAAACAGTGAGGGGAGAGTTGGAAGATTCAGTGTAAAACAGCGAGGAGAGGGCTGGGAGTTTCAGTGTTTAAAACAGTGAGGGGAGAGTTGGGAGATTCAGTGTAAAACAGCGAGGAGAGGGCTGGGAATTACACGGCAAAACAGTGAGGAGAGAGGTGGGAGTTTCAGTGTAAAACAGGGTGGACAGAGCTGGGAGTTTCAGTGATTAAAACAGTGAGGAGAGAGTTGGTACTTTCAGTGTAAATCAGGGAGGAGAGAGCTGGGAGTTTCAGTGTTAAAAAGAGTGAGGAGAGGGTTGGGAGTTTCAGTGTAAAACAGTGAGGAGAGATCTGGGGGTTTCAGTGTCAGACAGTGAGGAGAGAGCCGGTAGTTTCAGTGTAAAACAGTGATGAAAAGAGCTGGGAGATTCAATGTAGAACAGTGAGGCGAGTGCTGGGACATTCAGTGTAAAACAGCGAGGAGAGAGCTGGGAGTTTCACTGTAAAACAGTGTGGAGAGAGCTGGGAGTTTCAGTGTTAATCAGCGAGGAGAGAGCTGGGAGATTCACTGTAAAACAGTGTGGAGAGAGCTGGGAGTTTCAGTGTTAATCAGCGAGGAGAGAGCTGTGAGTTTCAGTGTAAAACAGTGAGGAGAGAGCCGGGAGGTTCAGTGTAAAACAGTGAGGACAGAGCCGGGATTTTCAGTTCAAAACAGTGAGGAGAGTGCCGGGTGTTTCAGTGTAAAACAGGGAGGCGAGTGCTGAGACACTCAGTGTAAAACAGCGAGGAGAGTGCTGGGAGTTTCACTGTAAAACTGTGTGGAGAGAGCCGGGAGTTTCAGTGTAAAACAGTGATGACAGAGCCGGTAGTTTCAGTGAAAAAAAGTGAGGAGAGAGCTGCGAGTTTCAGTGTAAAACATTGAGGTGAGAGCTGGGAGTTTCAGTGTTAAAAAAGTCAGGAGAGACCAGGGAGTTTCAGTGTAAAACAGTGAGGAGAGAGCTGGGAGTTTCCGTGTAAAACAGTGACGAGAGATCTGGAGGTTTTATTGTAAAACAGTTAGGAGAGAGCTGGGAGTTTCCGTGTAAAAGAGTGAGGAGAGAGGAAGATGTATCAGTGTAAAACAGTGAGGAGAGAGCTGCGAGTTTCAGTGTTAAAAAGAGTGAGGAGAGGGTTGGGAGTTTCAGTGTAAAACAGTGAGGAGAGAGCTGGGAGTTTCACTGTAAAACAGTGTGGAGAGAGCTGGGAGTTTCAGTGTTAATCAGCGAGGAGAGAGCTTTGAGTTTCAGTGTAAAACAGTGAGGAGAGAGCCGGGAGGTTCAGTGTAAAACAGTGAGGACAGAGCCGGGATTTTCAGTTCAAAACAGTGAGGAGAGTGGCGGGTGTTTCAGTGTAAACAGGGAGGCGAGTGCTGAGACACTCAGTGTAAAACAGCGAGGAGAGTGCTGGGAGTTTCACTGTAAAACTGTGTGGAGAGAGCCGGGAGTTTCAGTGTAAAACAGTGATGACAGAGCCGGTAGTTTCAGTGAAAAAAAGTGAGGAGAGAGCTGCGAGTTTCAGTGTAAAACAGTGAGGTGAGAGCTGGGAGTTTCAGTGTTAAAAAAGTCAGGAGAGACCAGGGAGTTTCAGTGTATAACCGTGAGGAGAGTGGTGGGAGTTTCCGTGTAAAACAGTGAGGAGAGAGCTCGGAGTTTTCGTGTAAAACAGTGTGGAGAGAGCTGGGAGTTTCAGTGTTAATCAGCGAGGAGAGAGCTTTGAGTTTCAGTGTAAAACAGTGAGGAGAGAGCCGGGAGGTTCAGTGTAAAACAGTGAGGACAGAGCCGGGATTTTCAGTTCAAAACAGTGAGGAGAGTGGCGGGTGTTTCAGTGTAAACAGGGAGGCGAGTGCTGAGACACTCAGTGTAAAACAGCGAGGAGAGTGCTGGGAGTTTCACTGTAAAACTGTGTGGAGAGAGCCGGGAGTTTCAGTGTAAAACAGTGATGACAGAGCCGGTAGTTTCAGTGAAAAAAAGTGAGGAGAGAGCTGGGAGTTTCAGTGTAAAACAGTGAGGAGAGAGCCCTGAGTTTCAGTGTAAAACAGTGAGGAGAGTGCTGGGGAATCAGTGTAAAAAGTGAGGAGAGAGCCGTAAGTTTCAGGTTAAAACAGTGAGGAGAGTGTTGGGAGAATCAGTGTAAAATGTGAGGAGAGAGCCGGGAGTTACAGTGTAAAACAGAATGGAAAGAGCTGGAGGATTCAGTGTAAAACAGTGATGAAAAGAGCTTGGAGATTGAATGTAGAACAGTGAGGCGAGTGCTAGGACATTCAGTGTAAAACAGCGAGGAGAGAGCTGGGAGTTTCACTGTAAAACAGTGTGGAGAGAGCTGGGAGTTTCAGTGTTAATCAGCGAGGAGAGAGCTGGGAGTTTCCGTGTAAAACAGTGAGGAGAGAGCTGGGAGTTTCAGTGAAAATCATCGAAGAGAGAGCTGGGAGATTCCGTGTAAAACAGTGAGGAGAGAGCTGGGAGTTTCAGTGTAAAACAGTGAGGAGAGAGCTGCGAGTTTCAGTGTAAAACAGTAGGGAGAGAGCCGGCAGTTTCAGTGTAAAACAGCGTGGACAGAGCTGGGAGTTTCAGTGATTAAAACAGTGAGGAGAGAGTTGGTACTTTCAGTGTAAATCAGGGAGGTGAGAGCTGGGAGTTTCAGTGTTAAAAAGAGTGAGGAGAGGGTTGGGAGTTTCAGTGTAAAACAGTGAGGAGAGATCTGGGGGTTTCAGTGTCAGACAGTGAGGAGAGAGCCGGTAGTTTCAGTGTAAAACAGTGATGAAAAGAGCTGGGAGATTCAATGTAGAACAGTGAGGCGAGTGCTGGGACATTCAGTGTAAAACAGCGCGGAGAGAGCTGGGAGTTTCACTGTAAAACAGTGTGGAGAGAGCTGGGAGTTTCAGTGTTAATCAGCGAGGAGAGAGCTGGGAGTTTCAGGGTATAACAGTGAGGAGAGAGCTGGGAGTTTCAGTGTAAAACAGTGAGGAGAGAGCTGGGAGTTTCAGTGTAAAACAGTGAGGAGAGAGCCGGGAGGTTCAGTGTAAAACAGTGAGGACAGAGCCGGGATTTTCAGTTCAAAACAGTGAGGAGAGTGCCGGGTGTTTCAGTGTAAAACAGAGAGGCGAGTGCTGAGACACTCAGTGTAAAACAGCGAGGAGAGTGCTGGGAGTTTCACTGTAAAACTGTGTGGAGAGAGCCGGGAGTTTCAGTGTAAAACAATGAGGTTAGAGCAGGGTTTTTCAGTGTAAAACAGTGAGGAGAGAGCCGGGTGTTTCAGTGTAAAACAGTGAGGAGAGAGCCGGGAGTTTCAGTGTAAAACAGTGAGGAGAGAGCATGTTTTTCAGTGTAAAACAGTGAGGAGAGTTCTGGAGGTTTCATTGTAAAACAGTGAGGAGAGAGCTGGGAGTTTCCCTGTAAAACAGTGAGGAGAGAGCTGGGAGTTTCAGTGAAAATCATCGAAGAGAGAGCTGGGAGATTCCGTGTAAAACAGTGAGGAGAGAGCTGGGAGTTTCAGTGTAAAACAGTGAGGAGAGAGGTGCGAGTTTCAGTGTAAAACAGTAGGGAGAGAGCCGGCAGATTCAGTGTAAAACAGCGTGGAGAGAGCCGGGAGTTTCAGTGTAAAACAGTGATGACAGAGCCGGTAGTTTCAGTGAAAAAAAGTGAGGAGAGAGCTGCGAGTTTCAGTGTTAAACAGTGAGGTGAGAGCTGGGAGTTTCAGTGTAAAAAATGTCAGGAGAGACCAGGGAGTTTCAGTGTAAAACAGTGAAAAGAGAGCTGGGAGTTTCCGTGTAAAACAGTGAGGAGAGAGCTGGGAGTTTTCGTGTAAAACAGTGAGGAGAGAGCAGGGAGTTTCAGTGTATAACAGCGAGGAGAGAGCCGGGAGGTTCAGTGTAAAACAATGAGGTTAGAGCAGGGTTTTTCAGTGTAAAACAGTGAGGAGAGAGCCGGGTGTTTCAGTGTAAAACAGTGAGGAGAGAGCCGGGAGTTTCAGTGTAAAACAGTGAGGAGAGAGCATGTTTTTCAGTGTAAAACAGTGAGGAGAGTTCTGGAGGTTTCATTGTAAAACAGTGAGGAGAGAGCTGGGAGTTTCCCTGTAAAACAGTGAGGAGAGAGCTGGGAGTTTCAGTGAAAATCATCGAAGAGAGAGCTGGGAGATTCCGTGTAAAACAGTGAGGAGAGAGCTGGGAGTTTCAGTGTAAAACAGTGAGGAGAGAGGTGCGAGTTTCAGTGTAAAACAGTAGGGAGAGAGCCGGCAGATTCAGTGTAAAACAGCGTGGAGAGAGCCGGGAGTTTCAGTGTAAAACAGTGATGACAGAGCCGGTAGTTTCAGTGAAAAAAAGTGAGGAGAGAGCTGCGAGTTTCAGTGTTAAACAGTGAGGTGAGAGCTGGGAGTTTCAGTGTAAAAAATGTCAGGAGAGACCAGGGAGTTTCAGTGTAAAACAGTGAAAAGAGAGCTGGGAGTTTCCGTGTAAAACAGTGAGGAGAGAGCTGGGAGTTTTCGTGTAAAACAGTGAGGAGAGAGCAGGGAGTTTCAGTGTATAACAGCGAGGAGAGAGCCGGGAGGTTCAGTGTAAAACAGTGAAGACAGAGCCGGGAGTTTTGGTAAAATTAGTGAGGAGACCTCTGGGACTTTCAGAGTAAAACAGTGAGGAGAGAGCTGGGAGTTTCAGTGTGAAAAAGTGTGGAGAGAGCCGCGAGTTTCAGTGTAAAACAGTGAGGAGAGAGCTGGGAGTTTCCATGTAAAGCAGTGAGGAGAGATCTGGAGGTTTTATTGTAAAACAGTTAGGAGAGAGCTGGGAGTTTCAGTGTAAAAGACTGCGGAGAGAGGTGGATGTATCAGTGTAAAACAGTGAGGAGAGAGCTGCAAGATTCAGTGTAAAAAAGTGAGGAGAGAGCTGGGAGTTTCCGTGTAAAACAGTGAGGAGAGAGCTGGGAGTTTCAGTGAAAATCATCGAAGAGAGAGCTGGGAGATTCCGTGTAAAACAGTGAGGAGAGAGCTGGGAGTTTCAGTGTAAAACAGTGAGGTGAGAGCTGCGAGTTTCAGTGTAAAACAGTAGGGAGAGAGCCGGCAGTTTCAGTGTAAAACAGCGTGGAGAGAGCCGGGAGTTTCAGTGTTTAAAACAGTGAGGAGAGAGTTGGGACTTTCAGTGTAAATCAGGGAGTAGAGAGCTGGGAGTTTTAGTGTTAAAAACAGTGAGGAGAGAGCTGGGAGTTTCAGTGTAAAACAGTGAGGAGAGAGCTGGGAGTTTCTGTGTAAAGCAGTGAGGTGTGAGCTTGGAGTTTCAGTGTTTAAAACAGTGAGGGCAGAGTTTTAAAGATTCAGTGTAAAACAGCGAGGAGAGGGCTGGGAGTTTCAGTGTTTAAAACAGTGAGGGGAGAGTTGGGAGATTCAGTGTAAAACAGCGAGGAGAGGGCTGGGAGTTACACGGCAAAACAGTGAGGAGAGAGGTGGGTGTTTCACTGTAAAACAGGATGGACAGAGCTGGGAGTTTCAGTGATTAAAACAGTGAGGATAGAGTTGGTACTTTCAGTGTAAATCAGGGAGGAGAGAGCTGGGAGTTTCAGTGTAAAACAGTGAGGAGAGAGCCCTGAGTTTCAGTGTAAAACAGTGAGGAGAGTGCTGGGGAATCAGTGTAAAAAGTGAGGAGAGAGCCGGCAGTTACAGTGTAAAACAGAATGGAAAGAGCTGGAGGATTCATTGTAAAACAGTGATGAAAAGAGCTGGGAGATTCAATGTAGAACAGTGAGGCGAGTGCTGGGACATTCACTGTAAAACAGCGAGGAGAGAGCTGGGAGTTTCACTGTAAAACAGTGTGGAGAGAGCTGGGAGTTTCAGTGTAAATCAGCGAGGAGAGAGCTGGGAGTTTCAGGGTATAACAGTGAGGAGAGAGCTGGGAGTTTCAGGGTATAACAGTGAGGAGAGAGCTGGGAGTTTCAGTGTAAAACAGTGAGGAGACAGCTGGGAGTTTCAGTGTAAAACAGTGAGGAGAGAGCCGGGAGGTTCAGTGTAAAACAGTGAGGACAGAGCCGGGATTTTCAGTTCAAAACAGTGAGGAGAGAGCCGGGTGTTTCAGTGGAAAACAGTGAGGCGAGTGCTGGGGCATTCAGTGTAAAACAGCGAGGAGAGAGCTGGGAGTTTCACTGTAAAACTGTGTGGAGAGATCCGGGAGTTTCAGTGAAAAACAATGAGGAGAGAGCAGGGTTTTTCAGTGTAAAACAGTGAGGAGAGAGCCGGGAGTTTCAGTGTAAAACAGTGAGGATAGAGCAGGGTTTTTCAGTGTAAAACAGTGAGGAGAGAGCTGGGAGTTTCAGTGTAAATCAGCGAGGAGAGAGCTGGGAGTTTCAGGGTATAACAGTGAGGAGAGTGGTGGAGGTTTAATTGTAAAACAGTGAGGAGAGAGCTGGGAGTTTCAGTGAAAATCATCGAAGAGAGAGCTGGGAGATTCCGTGTAAAACAGTGAGGAGAGAGCTGGGAGTTTCCGTGTAAAACAGTGAGGAGAGAGCTGCGAGTTTCAGTGTAAAACAGTAGGGAGAGAGCCGGCAGATTCAGTGTAAAACAGCGTGGAGAGAGCCGGGAGTTTCAGTGTAAAACAGTGATGACAGAGCCGGTAGTTTCATTGAAAAAAAGTGAGGAGAGAGCTGCGAGTTTCAGTGTAAAACAGTGAGGTGAGAGCTGGGAGTTTCAGTGTTAAAAAAGTCAGGAGAGACCAGGGAGTTTCAGTGTATAACCGTGAGGAGAGTGCTGGGAGTTTCGGTGTAAAACAGTGAGGAGAGAGCTGGGAGTTTTCGTGTAAAACAGTGAGGAGAGAGCTGGGAGTTTCAGTGTGTAACAGCGAGGAGTGAGCCGGGAGGTTCAGTGTAAAACAGTGATGACAGAGCCGGGAGTTTCAGTAAAATTAGTGAGGAGACCTCTGGGACTTTCAGAGTAAAACAGTGAGGAGAGAGCTGGGAGTTTCAGTGTAAAAAAGTGTGGAGAGACCTGGGAGTTTCAGTGTAAAACAGTGAGGAGTGAGCTGGGAGTTTCCGTGTAAAACAGTGAGGAGAGAACTGGAGGTTTTATTGTAAAACAGTTAGGAGAGAGCTGGGAGTTTCAGTGTAAAAGAGTGAGGAGAGAGGTGGATGTATCAGTGTAAAACAGTGAGGAGAGAGCTGCGAGTTTCAGTGTAAAACAGTGAGGAGAGAGCTGGGAGTTCCCGTGTAAAACAGTGAGGAAAGAGCTGGGAGTTTCAGTGAAAATCATCGAAGAGAGAGCTGGGAAATTCCGTGTAAAACAGTGAGGAGAGAGCTGGGAGTTTCAGTGTAAAACAGTGAGGAGAGAGCTGCGAGTTTCAGTGTAAAACAGTAGGGAGAGAGCCGGCAGTTTCAGTGTAAAACAGCGTGGAGAGAGCCGGGAGTTTCAGTGTTTAAAACAGTGAGGAGAGAGTTGGGACTTTCAGTGTAAATCAGGGAGTAGAGAGCTGGGAGTTTCAGTGTTAAAAACAGTGAGGAGAGAGCTGGGAGATTCAGTGTAATACAGTGAGGAGAGAGCTGGGAGTTTCTGTGTAAAGCAGTGAGGTGTGAGCTTGGAGTTTCAGTGTTTAAAACAGTGAGGGCAGAGTGGGAAGATTCAGTGTAAAACAGCGAGGAGATGGCTGGGAGTTTCAGTGTTTAAAACAGTGAGGGGAGAGTTGGGAGATTCAGTGTAAAACAGCGAGGAGAGTGCTGGGAATTACACGGCAAAACAGTGAGGAGAGAGGTGGGAGTTTCAGTGTAAAACAGGGTGGACAGAGCTGGGAGTTTCAGTGATTAAAACAGTGAGGAGAGAGTTGGAACTTTCAGTGTAAATCAGGGAGGAGAGAGCTGGGAGTTTCAGTGTTAAAAAGAGTGAGGAGAGGGTTGGGAGTTTCAGTGTAAAACAGTGAGGAGAGATCTGGGGGTTTCAGTGTCAGACAGTGAGGAGAGAGCCGGTAGTTTCAGTGTGAAACAGTGAGGAGAGAGCAGGGAGTTTCAGTGTAGAACATTGAGGAGAGAGCCGTGAATTTCAGTGTAAAACAGTGAGGAGAGTGCTGGGAGTTTCAGTTTAAAACAGTGAGGAGAGAGCCCTGAGTTTCAGTGTAAAAAAGTGAGGAGAGTGCTGGGAATCAGTGAAAAAAGTGAGGAGAGAGCCGTGAGTTTCAGTGTAAAACAGTGAGGAGAGTGTTGGGAGAATCAGTGTAAAAAGTGAGGAGAGAGCCGGGAGTTACAGTGTAAAACAGAATGGAAAGAGCTGGAGGATTCAGTGTAAAACAGTGATGAATAGAGCTGGGAGATTCAATGTAGAACAGTGAGGCGAGTGCTGGGACATTCAGTGTAAAACAGCGAGGAGAGAGCT
The DNA here is from genome assembly GCF_964194155.1 of Cetorhinus maximus. NCBI lineage: Eukaryota > Metazoa > Chordata > Chondrichthyes > Lamniformes > Cetorhinidae > Cetorhinus > Cetorhinus maximus. The sequence continues at coordinate 137,944 of NW_027596521.1, forward strand.
GGGAGTTTCACTGTAAAACAGTGTGGAGAGAGCTTGGAGTTTCAGTGTAAATCAGCGAGGAGAGAGCTGGGAGTTTCAGGGTATAACAGTGAGGAGAGAGCTGCGAGTTTCAGTGTAAAACAGTGAGGAGAGAGCTGGGAGTTTCAGTGTAAAACAGTGAGTAGAGAGCTTGGAGTTTCAGTGTAAAACAGTGAGGAGAGAGCCGGGATTTTCAGTTCAAAACAGTGAGGAGAGAGCCTGGTGTTTCAGTGTAAAAAAGTGAGGCGAGTGCTTGGACATTCAGTGTAAAACAGCGAGGAGAGAGCTGGGAGTTTCACTGTAAAACTGTGTGGAGAGAGCCGGGAGTTTCAGTGTAAAACAATGAGGAGAGAGCAGGGTTTTTACACGGCAAAACAGTGAGGAGAGAGCTGGAAGTTTCAGTGTAAAACAGCGAGGAAAGGGCTGGAGGTTTCATTGTAAAACAGGGAGGAGAGACCTGGGAGTTTCAGTGTTTAAAAGACTGAGGAGAGAGTTGGGGGTTGCAGTGTTTAACAGCTGGAGAGAGGTGGGAGTTTTAATGTAAAACAGGGTGGACAGAGCTGGGAGTTTCAGTGTTAAAAACAGTGAGGAGAGGGTTGGGAGTTTCAGTGTAGAACAGTGAGGATAGAGCTGGGGGTTTCAGTGTCATAAAGTGAGGAGAGAGCCGGTAGTTTCAGTTTGAAACAGTGAGGAGAGAGCAGGGAGTTTCAGTGTAAAACATTGAGGAGAGCGCCGTGAGTTTCAGTGTAAAACAGTGAGGAGAGTGCTGGGGAATCAGTGTAAAAAGTGAGGAGAGAGCCTGGAGTTTCAGTCTAAAACAGTGAGGAGAGAGCTGGGAGTTTCAGTGTAAAACAGTGAGGAGAGAGCCGGGAGTTACAGTGTAAAACAGAGTGGAAAGAGCTGGAGGATTCAGTGTAAAACAGTGATGAGAGAGCTGGGAGATTCAATGTAAAACAGTGAGGCGAGTGCTGGGACTTTCAGTGTAAAACAGCGAGGAGAGCGCTGGGAGTTTCACTGTAAAACAGTGTGGAGAGAGCTGGGAGTTTCAGTGTAAATCAGCGAGGAGAGAGCTGGGAGTTTCAGGGTATAACAGTGAGGAGAGTGCTGGAGGTTTCATTGTAAAACAGTGAGGAGAGAGCTGGGAGTTTCAGTGTAAAACAGTGAGGAGAGAGCTGCGAGTTTCAGTGTAAAACAGTGAGGAGAGAGCTGGGAGTTTCCGTGTAATACAGTGAGGAGAGAGCAGGGTTTTTCAGTGTAAAACAGTGAGGAGAGAGCTGGGAGTTTCCGTGTAAAACAGTGAGGAGAGAGCTGGGAGTTTCAGTGTAAAAAAGTGAGGAGACAGCTGCGAGTTTCAGTGTAAAACAGTGATGACAGAGCCGGGAGTTTCAGTGAAAAATAGTGAGGAGAGAGCTTGGAGTTTCAGTGAAAATCATCGAAGAGAGAGCTGGGAGATTCCGTGTAAAACAGTGAGGAGAGAGCTGGGAGTTTCAGTGTAAAACAGTGAGGAGTGAGCTGGGAGTTTTCATGTAAAACAGTGAGGAGAGAGCTGGGAGTTTCAGTGTAAATCAGCGAAAAGAGAGCTTGGAGTTTCGGGCTAAAACATTGAGGAGAGAGCTGCGAGTTTCAGTGTAAAACAGTGAAGTGAGAGCTGGGAGTTTCAGTGTAAACCAGTGAGGAGAGAGCTGGGAGATTCCGTGCAAAACAGTGAGGAGTGAGCTGGGAGTTTTCGTGTAAAACAGTGAGGAGAGAGCTGGGAGTTTCAGTGTAAATCAGTGAAAAGAGAGCTGGGAGTTTCGGGGTAAAACAGTGAGGAGAGAGCTGGGAGTTTCAGTGTAAAACAGTGAGGAGAGAGCAGGGAGTTTTAGTGTAATACAGTGCGGAGAGAGCTGGAGGTTTCAGTGTAAAACAGTGAGGAGAGAGCTGGGAGTTTCAGTGTAAAACAGTGAGGAGAGAGCTGGGAGGTTCAGTGTAAAACAGCGAGGAGAGCGCTGTGAGTTTCAGTGTAAAACAGTGAGGAGAGAGCTGGAGGTTACAGTGTTAAACAGTGAGGAGAGAGCTGGGAGTTTCAGTGTAAAACAGTGAGAAGAGAGCTGAGAGTTTCAGTGTTTTAAACAGTGAGGGGAGAGTTGGGAGATTCAGTGTAAAATAACGAAGAGAGATCTGCGAGTTTCACTGCAAAACAGTGGGGAGGGTGTTGGGCGTTTCAGAGTAAAACAGTGAGGAGAGAGCAGGAAGTTTCAGTGTAAAACCGCGAGGCGAGAGCTGGAGGTTTCAGTGTAAAACAGCGAGGAGAGAGCTGGGAGTTCCAGTGTTTAAAAAACTGAGGAGAGAGTTGGAGGTTGCAGTGTATAACAGTGAGGAGAGAGCTGGGAGTTTCACTGTAAAACAGGGTGGTTAGAGCTGGGAGTTTCAGTGTTTAAAACAGTGAGGAGAGAGTTGGGACTTTCAGTGTAAATCAGGGAGTAGAAAGATGGGTGTTTCAGTGTTAATAACAGTGAGGAGAGAGCTGGGAGTTTCAGTGTAAAACAGCGAGGAGAGACGTGGATGTTTCAGTGTAAAACAGTGAGGAGAGAGCTGCGAGTTTCAGTGTAAAACAATGAGGAGAGAGCTGGGAGTTTCCGTGTAAAACAGTGAGGAGAGAGCTGGGAGTTTCAGTGAAAATCATCGAAGAGAGAGCTGGGAGATTCCGTGTAAATCAGTGAGTAGACAGCCGGGTGTTTCAGTATAAAACAGTGAGGAGAGATCCGGGTCTTTCAGTGTATAACGGTGAGGAGAGAGCCGGGAGGTTCAGTGTAAAACAGTGATGATAGAGCCGGGAGATTCAGTAAAAATAGTGAGGATAGAGCTGGGAGTTTCAGTGTAAAACAGTGAGGAGAGAGCTGGGAGTTTCAGTGTAAAACAGTAAGGAGAGTGCTGGGAGTTTCCGTGTAAAACAGTGAGGAGAGAGCTGGAGGTTTTAGTGTAAAACAATGAGGAGAGAGCTGGGTGTTTCAGTGTAAAGCAGTGAGGAGTCAGCTGGGAGTTTCAGTGTTTTAAACAGTGAGGGGAGAGTTGGAAGATTCAGTGTAAAACAGCGAGGAGAGGGCTGGGAGTTTCAGTGTTTAAAACAATGAGGGGAGAGTTGGGAGATTCAGTGTAAAACAGCGAGGAGAGGGCTGGGAGTTACACTGCAAAACAGTGAGGAGAGAGCTGGGAGTTTCAGTGTAAAGCAGCGAGGAGAGAGGTGGATGTTTCAGTGTAAAACAGTGAGGAGAGAGCTGCGAGTTTCAGTGTAAAACAATGAGGAGAGAGCTGGGAGTTTCCGTGTAAAACAGTGAGGAGAGAGCTGGGAGTTTCAGTGAAAATCATCGAAGAGAGAGCTGGGAGATTCCGTGTAAATCAGTGAGGAGAGAGCCGGGTGTTTCAGTATAAAACAGTGAGGAGAGAGCCGGGTCTTTCAGTGTAAAACAGTGAGGAGAGAGCAGGAGGTTTCAGTGTAAAACAGTGAGGAGAGAGCGCGGAGTTTCAGTGAAGAACAGTGAGGAGAGTGCTGGGAGTTTCAGTGTAAAACAGTGAGGAGAGAGCCGGTAGTTTCAGTGTAAAAAACTGTGGAGAGTCCTGGGAGTTTCAGTGTAAAACAGTGAGGAGAGAGCTGGGATTTTCCGTGTAAAACAGTGAGGAGAGAGCTAGAGGTTTTAGTGTAAAACAGTGTGGAGAGACCTGAGAGTTTCAGTGTAAAACAGTGAGGAGAGAGCTGGGAGTTTCCGTGTAAAACAGTGAGGAGAGAGCTGGAGGTTTAGTGTAAAACAGTGAGGAGAGAGCTGGGCGTTTCAGTGAAAAGCAGTGAGGTGTGAGCTTGGTGTTTCAGCGTTTAAAACAGTGAGGGGAGAGTTGGAAGATTCAATGTAAAACAGCGAGGAGAGGGCTGGGAGTTTCAGTGTTTAAAACAGTGAGGGGAGAGTTTGGAGATTCAGTGTTAAACAGCGAGGAGAGGGCTGGAGGTTTCATTGTAAAACAGTGAGGAGAGAGCTGGGAGTTTCAGTGTTTAAAAGACTGAGGAGAGAGTTGGGGGATGCAGTGTTTAACAGCAGGATGGAGGTGGGAGTTTTAGTGTAAAACAGGGTGGACAGAGCTTTGAGTTTCAGTGTAAAACAGTGAGGAGAGAGCTGGGGGTTTCAGTGTCAGACAGTGAGAAGAGAGCCGGTAGTTTCAGTGTGAAACAGTGAGGAGAGAGCAGGGGGTTTCAGTGTAAAACATTGAGGAGAGAGCCTGGAGTTTCAGTCTAAAACAGTGAGGAGAGAGCTGGGAGTTTCAGTGAAAAGCAGTGAGGAGAGAGCCGGGAGTTACAGTGTAAAACAGAGTGCAAAGAGCTGGAGGATTCAGTGTAAAACAGTGAGGAGAGAGCTGGGAGTTTCAGTGTAAAACAGTGAGGATAGAGGTGGATGTTTCAGTGTAAAACAGTGAGGAGAGAGCTGCGAGTTTCAGTGTAAAACAGTGAGGAGAGAGCTGGGAGTTTCCGTGTAAAACAGTGATGACAGAGCCGGGAGTTTCAGTGAAAAATAGTGAGGAGAGAGCTGGGAGTTTCAGTGTAAAACAGTGAGGTGAGAGCTGGGAGTTTCAGTGTAAAAAAGTGAGGAGAGACCTGGGAGTTTCAGTGTAAAACAGTGAGGAGAGAGCTGGGAGATTCCGTGTAAAATATTGAGGAGAGAGCTTGGAGTTTTTGTGTAAAACAGTGAGGAGAGAGCTGAGAGTTTCAGTTTAAATCAGCGAAAAGAGAGCTGGGAGTTTCGGGGTAATACAGTGAGGAGAGAGCTGGGAGTTTCAGTGTAAAACATTGAGGAGAGAACCGGGAGTGTCTGTGTAAAACAATAAGGAGAGATCCGGGAGTTTCAGTGAAAAACAGTGAGGAGAGAGCCGGGTGTTTCAGTGTAAAACAGTCAGGAGAGAGCTGGAGGTTTCAGTGTAAAACAGTGAGGAGAGAGCTCGGAGTTTCAGTGTAAAACAGTGAGGAGAGAGCTGGGAGTTTCTTTGTAAATCAGTAAGGAGAGAGCTGGGAGTTTCAGTGTAAAGAAGTGAGAAGAGTGCTGGGAGATTCCGTGTAAAACAGCGAGGAGAGGGCTGGGAGTTTCCGTGTAAAACAATGAGGAGAGATCTGGGAGGTTCAGGATAAAAATGTGAGGATAGACCTGGGAGTTTCGGTGTAAAACAGTGAGGAGAGAGCTGGGAGATTCCGTGTAAATCAATGAGGAGTGAGCTGGGAGTTTCAGTGTAAAACAGTGAGGAGAGTGCTGGAGGTTTCATTGTGAAACAGTGAGGAGAGCGCTGGGAGATTCAGTGTAAAACAGTGAGGAGAGAGTTGGGAGTTTCTGTGTAAAACAATGAGGAGAGAGCTGGAGGTTTCAGTGTAAAACAGTGAGGAGAGAGCCGGGACTTTTAGTGTAATACAGTGCGGAGAGAGCTGGGAGATTCAGTGTAAATCAGTGAAGTGAGAGCCGGGAGTTTCAGTGTAAAACAGTGAGAATAGAAGTGGAGGTTTTAGCGTAAAACAGTGAGGAGAGAGCTGGGAGTTTCAGTGTAAAAGAGTGAGGAGAGAGCTGGGAGGTTCAGTGTAAAACAGCGAGGAGAGTGCTGTGAGTTTCAGTGTAAAACAGTGAAGAGAGAGCTGGAGGTTACACTGTTAAACAGTGAGGGGAGAGCTGGGAGTTTCAGTGTACAACAGTCAGAAGAGAGCTGGGAGTTTCAGTGTTTTAAACAGTGAGGGGAGAGTTGGGATATTCAGTGTAAAATAGCGAAGAGAGATCTGCGAGTTTCACTGCAAAACAGTGAGGAGGGAGTTGGGAGTTTCAGGGTAAAACAGTGAGGAGAGAGCAGGAAGTTTCAGTGTAAAACAGCGAGGTGAGAGCTGGAGGTTTCAGTGTAAAGCAGCGAGGAGAGACCTGGGAGTTTCAGTGTCAAACAGTGAGGAGAGAGCTGGGAGTTTCCGTGTAAAACAGTGAGGAGAGATCTGGAGGTTTTATTGTTAAACAGTGAGGAGTGAGCTGGGAGTTTCAGTGTAAAACAGTGAGGAGAGAGGTGGATGTATCAGTCTAAAACAGTGAGGAGAGAGCTGGGAGTTTCCGTGCAAAACAGTGAGGAGAGAGCTTGGAGTTTCAGTGAAAATCATCAATGAGAGAGCTGGGAGATTCCTTGTAAAACAGTGAGGAGAGAGCTGGGAGTTTCAGTGTAAAACAGTGAGGAGAGAGCCGGCAGTTTCAGTGTAAAACAGCGTGGAGAGAGCCGGGAGTTTCAGTGTTTAAAACAGTGAGGAGAGAGTTGGGACTTTCAGTGTAAATCAGGGAGTAGAGAGTTGGGAGTTTCAGTGTTAAAAACAGTGAGGAGAGAGCTGGAAGATTCAGTGTAAAACAGTGAGGATAGAGCTGGGAGTTTCTGTGTAAAACAGTGAGGAGAGAGCTGGATGTTTCACTGTAAAACAGGGTGGACAGAGCTGGGATTTTCAGTGTTTAAAACAGTGAGGAGAGAGTTGGGACTTTCAGTGTAAATCAGGGAGTAGAGAGCTGGGAGTTTTAGTGTTAAAGACAGTGAGGAGTGAGTGGGAGTTTCAGTTTAAAACAGTGAGGAGAGAGCTGGGAGTTTCTGTGTAAAATAATGAGGAGAGAGCTGGATGTTTCAGTGTTAATCAGTGAGGAGAGAGCTGGGAGTTTCAGTGTAAAACAGAGAGGAGATAGCTGGGAGTTTCCGTGCAAAACAGTGAGGAGAGCGCCGGCAGTTTCAGTCTAAAAAAGTGAGGAGAGAGCCGTGAGTTTCAGTGTAAAGCAGTGATGAGAGTGCTGGGCGAATCAGTGTAAAACGTGAAGAGAGAGCCTGGAGTTTCAGTGTAAAACAGTGAGGAGAGAGCCGGGAGTTTCAGTGTAAAATTGTGAGGACAGTGCCGAGAGTTTCAGTGTAAAACAGTGAGGAGAGAGCTGGTGGTTTCAGTGTAAAACACTGAGGAGAGAGCAGGGAGTTTCAGTGAAAAACAGCGAGGAGAGAGCTGGGAGTTTCAGTGTAAAACAGCAAAGAGAGCTGGGAGTTTCGGGGTAAAACAGTGAGGAGAGAGCAGGGAGTTTCAATGTAAAACAGTGAGGAGAGAGCCGGGAGTTTCAGTTTAAAACAGTGAGGGGTGCACCGGGAGTATCAGTGTAAAACAGTGAGAAGAGAGCCGGGAGTTTCAGTGTGAAACAATGACGGGAGAGGCTGGAGTTTCAGTTTAAAAGAGTGAGGAGGGAGCCGGGAGTTTCAGTGTAAAACAGAGATGACAGAGCCAGGAGTTTCAGTGTAAAACAGTGAGGAGAGAGCTGGGAGTTTCAGTATAAATCAGCGAGGAGAGAGCTGGGAGTTTCAGGGTATAACAGTGAGGAGAGTGCTGGAGGTTTCATTGTAAAACAGTGAGGAGAGAGCTGCGAGTTTCAGAGTAAAACAGTGAGGAGAGAGGTGGATTTTTCAGTGTAAAACAGTGAGGAGAGAGATGCGAGTTTCAGTGTAAAACAGTGAGGAGAGAGCTGGGAGTTTCACTGTAAAACAGTGAGGAGAGAGCTGGGAGTTTCAGTGAAAATCATCGAAGAGAGAGCTGGGAGATTCCGTGTAAAACAGTGAGGAAAGAGCTGGGAGTTTCAGTGTAAAACAGTGAGGAGAGAGCTGCGAGTTTCAGTGTAAAACAGTGATGACAGAGCCGGGAGTTTCATTGAAAAATAGTGAGGAGAGAGCTGGAGGTTCCAGTGTAAAACAATGAGGAGAGAGCCGGGAGTTTCCATGTAAAACAGTGAGGAGAGAGCTGGGAGATTCAGTGTAAAACAGCGAAGAGAAAGTGGGGAGTTTCAGTGTAAAACAATGAGGAGAGAGCCTGGAGTTTCAGTAAAAAACAGTGAGGAGAGAGCCGGGAGTTTCAGTGTATATCAGTGAGGAGAGAGCTGGAGGTTTCAGTGTAATACAGTGAGGAGAGAGCTGGGAGTTTCAGTGTAAAACAGTGAGGAGAGAGCTGGGAGTTCCCGCGTTAAACAGTGAGGAGAGAGCTGGGAGTTTCCGTGTAACACAGTGAGGAGAGAGCTGGGAATTGCAGTGTAAATCAGCAAAGAGAGAGCTGGGAGTTTCGGGGTAAAATAGTGAGGAGAGCGCAGGGAATTTCAGTGTAAAACAGTGAAGAGAGAGCCTGGAGTTTCAGTGTAAAACAGTGAGTAGAGAGCCGCGAGATTCAGTGTAAACCAGTGAGGAACGAACCGGGAGTTTCAGTGTAAAACAGTGAGGAGGGAGCCGGGGAGTTTCAGTGTAAAACAGTGAGGAGAGTGCTGGTGGTTTCATTGTAAAACAGTGAGGAGAGAGCAGGGAGTTTCAGTGTAAAACAGTGAGGAGAGAGCTGGGCGTTTCTGTGTAAAACAGTGAGGAGAGAGCTGGAGGTTCCAGTGTAAAACAATGAGGAGAGAGCCGGGAGTTTCCGTGTAAAACAGTGAGGAGAGAGCTGGGAGATTCTGTGTAAAACAGTATAGAGAAAGCGGGGAGTTTCAGTGTAAAACAATGAGTAGAGAGCCTGGAGTTTCAGTGTATATCAGTGAGGAGAGAGCTGGAGGTTTCAGTGTAAAACAGTGAGGAGAGAGCTGGGAGTTTCACTGTAAAACAGCGAGGAGAGTGCTGTGAGTTTCAATGTAAAAAGTGAGGAGAGAGCAGGAGGTTACAGTGTCAAACAGTGAGGAGAGAGTTGGGAGTTTCAGTGTAAAGAGTGAGGAGAGAGCTGGGAGTTTCAGTGTTTAAAACAGTGAGGGGAGAGTTGGGAGATTCAGTGTAAAACAGCGAGGAGAGAGCTGGGAGAATTCACTGCTTAACAGTGAGGAGAGAGCTGGGAGTTTCAGTGTTAAGCAGTGAGGAGAGTGCTGGTGGTTTCATTGTAAAACAGTGAGGAGAGGTGAGGGAGTTTCAGTGTAAAATGGTGAGGAGAGAGCTGGGCGTTTCTGCGTAGAACAGTGAGGAGAGAGCTGGGAGTTTCAGTGTAAAACAGTGAGGTGAGAGCTGGGAGCTTCAGTGTAAAACAGTGAGGAGAGAGCCGCGAGTTTCAGTGTAAAACAGTGAGGAGAGAGCTGGGAGTTTCAGTGTAAAACAGTGAGGTGAGAGTAGGGAGTTTCAATGTTAGACAGTGAGGAGAGAGCTGGGAGTTTCAATGTAAAATAGTGAGGATGGAGTTGGGAGTTTTAGTGTAAAACAGTGAGGGGAGAGCTGGGAGTTTCACTGTAAAATAGTGAGGAGAGAGCCGGGAGTTTCAGTGTAAAACAGTGACGAGAGAGCTGGGTGTTTCAGTGTAAAACTGTGATGACAGAGCCGGCAGTATCAGTGTAAAACAGTGAGGAGAGAGCTGGGAGTTTCAGTGTAAAACTGTGAGGAGAGAGCTGGGAATTTCAGTGTAAAACAGCGAGGAGAGAGCTCGGACTTTCAGTGTAAAACAGTGGGGAGAGAGCTGGGAGTTTCAGTGGAAAACAGTGAGGAGAGAGCTGGGAATTTCAGTGTATAACAGTGAGGAGAGAGCTCGGAGTTTCAATGTAAAACAGTGAGGAGAGAACTGGGAGTTTCAGTGTAAAAGGGTGAGGAGAGAGTTGGGAGTTTCAGTGTAAAACTGGGAGGAGAGGGGTGGGAGTTTCAGTGTTTAAAGCAGCGAGGTAGAACATCTGGTGTTTCGCTGTTGAACAGTGAGAAGAGAGTCGGATGATTCAGTCTTTAGAACAGCGAAGAGAGAGCCGGGAGTGTCATTTCAAAACAGTGAGGAGAGAGCGAGGAGTTTCAGTGTAAACCAGTGAGCAGAGATCTGGGAGTTTCAGTGTAAAACAGTGAGGAGAGAGCTGGGAGTTTCAGTGTATAATAGCGAGGAGAGAGCGTTGAGTTTCAGTGTAAAACAGTGAGGAGAGAGGTGGGAGTTTCAGTGTAAAATTGTGAGGACAGTGCCGAGAGTTTCAGTGTAAAACAGTGAGCAGAGAGCTGGTGGTTTCAGTGTAAAACACTGAGGAGAGAGCAGGGAGTTTCAGTGAAAAACAGCGAGGAGAGAGCTGGGAGTTTCAGTGTAAAACAGCAAAGAGAGCTGGGAGTTTCGGGGTAAAACAGTGAGGAGAGAGCAGGGAGTTTCAATGTAAAACAGTGAGGAGAGAGCCGGGAGTTTCAGTTTAAAACAGTGAGGGGAGCACCGGGAGTTTCAGTGTAAAACAGTGAGAAGAGAGCCGGGAGTTTCAGTGTGAAACAATGACGGGAGAGGCTGGAGTTTCAGTTTAAAACAGTGAGGAGGGAGCCGGGAGTTTCAGTGTAAAACAGAGATGACAGAGCCAGGAGTTTCAGTGTAAAACAGTGAGGAGAGAGCTGGGAGTTTCAGTATAAATCAGCGAGGAGAGAGCTGGGAGTTTCAGGGTATAACAGTGAGGAGAGTGCTGGAGGTTTCATTGTAAAACAGTGAGGAGAGAGGTGGATTTTTCAGTGTAAAACAGTGAGGAGAGAGATGCGAGTTTCAGTGTAAAACAGTGAGGAGAGAGCTGGGAGTTTCACTGTAAAACAGTGAGGAGAGAGCTGGGAGTTTCAGTGAAAATCATCGAAGAGAGAGCTGGGAGATTCCGTGTAAAACAGTGAGGAAAGAGCTGGGAGTTTCAGTGTAAAACAGTGAGGAGAGATCTGCGAGTTTCAGTGTAAAACAGTGATGACAGAGCCGGGAGTTTCATTGAAAAGTAGTGAGGAGAGAGCTGGGAGTTTCAGTGTAAAACAGTGAGGTGAGAACAGGAAGTTTCAGTGTAAAAAAGTGAGGAGAGACCTGGGAGTTTCAGTGTAAAACAGTGAGGAGAGAGTTGGGAGTTTCCGTGTAAAACAGTAAGGAGAGAGCTGGGAGTTTTCGTGTAAAACAGTGAGGAGAGAGCTGGGAGTTTCAGTGTAAATCAGCGAAAAGAGAGCAGGGAGTTTCAACGTAAAACATTGAGGAGAGAACCGGGAGATTCACTGTAAACCAGTGAGGAGAGAACCGGGAGTGTCTGTGTAAAACAATAAGGAGAGATCCGGGAGTTTCAGTGTAAAACAGTGAGGAGAGAGCCGGGCGTTTCAGTGTAAAACAGTCAGGAGAGAGCTGGAAGTTTCAGTGTAAAAAAGTGAGAAGAGTGCTGGGAGTTTCCGTGTTAAACAGTGAGGAGAGAGCCGAATGTTTCCGTGTTAAACAGTGAGGAGAGAGCTGCGAGTTTCATTTTAAAACAGTGAGAAGCGAGCCGGGAGTTTCAGTGTAAAACAGCGAGGGGAGAGCCGGGAGTTTCAGTGTAAAACAGTGATGACAGAGCCGGGAGTTTCATTGAAAAATAGTGAGGAGAGAGCTGGGAGTTTCAGTGTAAAACAGTGAGGAGTGAGCTGGGAGTTTCAGCGTAAAAAAGTCAGGAGAGACCTGGGAGTTTCAGTGTAAAACAGTGAGGAGAGAGCTGTGAGTTTCTGCGTTAAACAGTGAGGAGAGAGCTGGGAGTTTCCGTGTAAAACAGTGAGGAGAGAGCTGGGAATTGCAGTGTAAATCAGCAAAGAGAGAGCTGAGAGTTTCGGGGTAAAATAGTGAGGAGAGCGCAGGGAGTTTCAGTGTAAAACAGCGAGGAGAGTGCTGGTGGTTTCATTGTAAAACAGTGAGGAGAGAGCAGGGAGTTTCAGTGTAAAACAGTGAGGAGAGAGCTGGGCGTTTCTGTGTAAAACAGTGAGGAGAGAGCTGGAGGTTCCAGTGTAAAACAATGAGGAGAGAGCCGGGAGTTTCCATGTAAAACAGTGAGGAGAGAGCTGGGAGATTCAGTGTAAAACAGCGAAGAGAAAGCGGGGAGTTTCAGTGTAAAACAATGAGGAGAGAGCCTGGAGTTTCAGTAAAAAACAGCGAGGAGAGAGCCGGGAGTTTCAGTGTATATCAGTGAGGAGAGAGCTGGAGGTTTCAGTGTAAAACAGTGAGGAGAGAGCTGGGAGTTTCACTGTAAAACAGCGAGGAGAGTGCTGTGAATTTCAATGTAAAACAGTGAGGAGAGAGCAGGAGGTTACAGTGTCAAACAGTGAGGAGAGAGTTGGGAGTTTTGGTGTAAAGAGTGAGGAGAGAGCTGGGAGTTTCAGTGTTTAAAACAGTGAGGGGAGAGTTGGGAGATTCAGTGTAAAACAGCGAGGAGAGAGCTGGGAGAATTCACTGCTTAACAGTGAGGAGAGAGCTGGGAGTTGCAGTGTAAAACAGTGAGGAGAGTGCTGGTAGTTTCATTGTAAAACAGTGAGGAGAGATCAGGGAGTTTCAGTGTAAAACAGTGAGGAGAGAGCTGGGCGTTTCTGTGTAGAACAGTGAGGAGAGAGCTGGGAGTTTCAGTGTTCAATAGACTGGGGAGAGAGTTGGGGGTTTCAGTGTATAACAGCGAGGAGAGAGCTGGGAGTTTCAGTGTAAAACAGGGAGGAGAGAGCTGGGAGATTCGGTCTTTAAAACTGTGACGAGAGAGCTGGGAGTTCAACGTAAAACAGCGAGGCGAGTGTTGGGAGTTTCAGTGTAAAACAATGAGGAGAGTGCTGGCAGTTTCAGTGTAAAACAGTTAGTAGCGCGTCGGGACTTTCAGCGTAAAACAGTGAGGATAGAGCTGGGAGTTATAGTGTAAAACAGTGAAGAGAGAGCTGGGAGTTTCACTGTAAAACAGCGAAGAGAGAGCTGGGAGATTCGGGGTAAAACAGTGAGGAGAGAGCTGGGAGTTTCAGGCAAAAACAGTGAGGAGAGTGCTGGGAGTTTCAGTGTAAAACAGTGAAGAGAGAGCAGGGAGTATCAATGTAAAACAGTGAGGATAGAGCTGGGAGTTTCAGTGTAAAATAGTGAAGGGAGAGCAGGGAGTATCAGTGTAAAACAATGAGGAGAGAGCCGGGAGTTTCAGTGTAAAATTGTGAGGAGAGTGCCGAGGGTTTCAGTGTAAAACAGTGAGGAGAGAGCTGGTGGTTTCAGTGTTAAACACTGAGGAGAGAGCAGGGAGTTTCAGTGAAAAACAGCGAGGAGAGAGCTGGGAGTTTCAGTGTAAAACTGCAAAGAGAGAGCTGGGAGTTTCGGGGTAAAACAGTGAGGAGAGAGCAGGGAGTTTCAATGTAAAACAGTGAGGACAGAGCCGGGAGTTTCAGTGTAAATCTGTGAGGACAGAGCCAGGAGTTTCAGTTTAAAACAGTGAGGAGAGCACCGGGAGTTTCAGTGTGAAACAATGAGGGGAGAGGAGGGAGTTTCAGTTTAAAACAGTCAGGAGAGAGCCGGGAGTTTCAGTGTAAAACAGAGATGACAGAGCCAGGAGTTTCAGTGTAAAACAGTGAGGAGAGAGCTGGGAGTTTCAGTATAAAACAGCGAGGAGAGAGCTGGGAGTTTCAGGGTATAACAGTGAGGAGAGTGCTGGAGGTTTCATTGTAAAACAGTGAGGAGAGAGCTGGGAGTTTCAATGTTTATACAGTGAGGAGAGAGGTTGATTTTTCAGTGTAAATCAGTGAGGAGAGAGCTGCGAGTTTCAGTGTAAAACAGTGAGGAGAGAGCTGGGAGTTTCACTGTAAAACAGTGAGGAGAGAGCTGGGAGTTTCAGTGAAAATCATCGAAGAGAGAGCTGGGAGATTCCGTGTAAAACAGTGAGGAGAGAGCTGGGAGTTTCAGTGTAAAACAGTGAGGAGAGAGCTGCGAGTTTCAGTGTAAAACAGTAGGGAGAGAGCCGGCAGTTTCAGTTTAAAACAGCGTGGAGAGAGCCGGGAGTTTCAGTGTAAAACAGTGATGACAGAGCCGGGAATTTCAGTGAAAAATAGTGAGGAGAGAGCTGGGAGTTTCAGTGTAAAACAGTAAGGTGAGAGCTGCGAGTTTCAGTGTAAAAAAGTGAGGAGAGACCTGGGAGTTTCAGTGTAAAACAGTGAGGAGAGAGCTGGGAGTTTCCGTGTGAAACAGTAAGGAGAGAGCTGGGAGTTTTCGTGTAAAACAGTGAGGAGGGAGCTGGGGGTTTCAGTGTAAATAAGCGAAAAGAGAGCTGGGAGTTTCGGGGTAAAACAGTGAGGAGAGAGCAGGGAGTTTCAGTGTAAAACTTTGAGGAGAGAACTGGGAGATTCAGTGTAAACCAGTGTGCAGAGAACAGGGAGTGTCTGTGTAAAGCAATAAGGAGAGATCCGGGAGTTTCAGTGTAAAACAGTGAGGAAAGAGCCGGGTGTTTCAGTGTAAAACAGTCAGGAGAGAGCTGGAGGTTTCAGTGTAAAACAGAGTGGAGAGAGCTCGGAGTTTCAGTGTAAAACAATGAGGATAGAGCTGGGAGTTTCAGTGTAAAATAGTGAAGAGAGAGCAGGGAGTATCAGTGTAAAACAATGAGGAGAGAGCCGGGAGTTTCAGTGTAAAATTGTGAGGAGAGTGCCGAGAGTTTCAATGTAAAACAGTGAGGAGAGAGCTGGTGGTTTCAGTGTAAAACACGGAGGAGAGAGCAGGGAGTTTCAGTGAAAAACAGCGAGGAGAGAGCTGGGAGTTTCAGTGTTGAACAGTGAGGAGAGAGCTGGGAGTTTCAGTGTTTAAAAGACTGGGGAGAGATTTGGGGGTTTCAGTGTATAACAGCGAGGAGAGAGCTGGGAGTTTCAGTGTAAAACATGGAGGAGAGAGCTGGGAGATTTGGTCTTTAAAACAGTGACGAGAGAGCTGGGAGTTCAATGTAAAACAGCGAGGCGAGTGTTGGGAGTATCAGTGTAAACAATGAGGAGAGTGCTGGCAGTTTCAGTGTAAAAAAGTTAGTAGCGCGTCGGGACTTTCAGCGTAAAACAGCGAGGAGAGAGCTGGGAGTATCAGTGTAAAACAATGAGGAGAGAGCCGGGAGTTTCAGTGTAAAATTGTGTGGAGAGTGCCGAGGGTTTTTTGTGTAAAACAGTGAGGAGAGAGCTGGTGGTTTCAGTGTAAAACACTGAGGAGAGAGCAGGGAGTTTCAGTGAATAACAGCGAAGAGAGAGCTGGGAGTTTCAGTATAAAACAGCAAAGAGAGAGCTGGGAGTTTCGGGGTAAAACAGTGAGGAGAGAGCAGGGAGTTTCAATGTAAAACAGTGAGGAGAGAGCCGGGAGTTTCAGTGTAAATCTGTGAGGAGAGAGCCGGGAGTTTCAGTGTAAAACAGTGAGGGGAGCACCGGGAGTTTCAGTGTAAAAAAGTGAGAAGAGAGCCGGGAGTTTCAGTGTGAAACAATGAGGGGAGAGGCGGGAGTTTCAGTTTAAAACAATGAGGAGAGAGCCGGGAGATTCAGTGTTTAACAGAGATGACAGAGCCAGGAGTATCAGTGTGAAACAGTGAGGAGAGAGCTGGAGGTTTCATTGTAAAACAGTGAGGAGAGAGCTGGGAGTATCAGTGTAAAACAGTGACGAGAGATGTGGATTTTTCAGTGTAAAACAGTCTGGAGAGAGCTGGGAGTTTCAGTGTAAAACAGTGAGGAGAGTGCTGGTGGTTTCATTGTAAAACAGTGAGGAGAGATCAGGGAGTTTCAGTGTAAAACAGTGAGGAGAGAGCTGGGCGTTTCTGTGTAGGACAGTGAGGAGAGAGCTGGGAGTTTCAGTGTTTAAAAGACTGGGGAGAGAGTTGGGGGTTTCAGTGTATAACAGCGAGGAGAGAGCTGGGAGTTTCAGTGTAAAACAGGGAGGAGAGAGCTGGGAGATTCGGTCTTTAAAACAGTGACGAGAGAGCTGGGAGGTCAATGTAAAACAGCGAGGCGAGTGTTGGGAGTTTCAGTGTAAAACAGTGAGGAGAGTGCTGGCAGTTTCAGTGTAAAACAGTTAGTAGCGCGTCGGGACTTTCAGCGTAAAACAGTGAGGAGAGAGCTGGGAGTTATAGTGTAAAACAGTGAAGAGAGAGCTGGGAGATTCGGGGTAAAACAGTGAGCAGAGAGCAGGGAGTTTCAGGCAAAAACAGTGAGGAGAGTGCTGGGAGTTTCAGTGTAAAACAGTGAAGAGAGAGCAGGGAGTATCAATGTAAAACAGTGAGGATAGAGCTGGGAGTTTCAGTGTAAAATAGTGAAGAGAGAGCAGGGAGTATCAATGTAAAACAATGAGGAGAGAGCCGGGAGTTTCAGTGTAAAATTGTGAGGAGATTGCCGAGGGTTTCAGTGTAAAACAGTGAGGAGAGAGCTGGTGGTTTCAGTGTAAAACACTGAGGAGAGAGCAGGGAGTTTCAGTGAAAAACAGCGAGGAGAGAGCTGGGAGTTTCAGTGTAAAACAGCAAAGAGAGAGCTGGGAGTTTCGGGGTAAAACAGTGAGGAGAGAGCAGGGAGTTTCAATGTAAAACAGTGAGGAGAGAGCCGGGAGTTTCAGTGTAAATCTGTGAGGACAGAGCCGGGAGTTTCAGTTTAAAACAGTGAGGGGAGCACCGGGAGTTTCAGTGTGAAACAATGAGGGGAGAGGTGGGAGTTTCAGTTTAAAACAGTCAGAAGAGAGCCGGGAGTTTCAGTGTAAAACAGAGATGACAGAGCCAGGAGTTTCAGTGTAAAACAGTGAGGAGAGAGCTGGGAGTTTCAGTATAAAACAGCGAGGAGAGAAATGGGAGTTTCAGGGTATAACAGTGAGGAGAGTGCTGGAGGTTTCATTGTAAAACAGTGAGGAGAGAGCTGGGAGTTTCAGTGTTTATACAGTGAGGAGAGAGGTGGATTTTTCAGTGTAAATCAGTGAGGAGAGAGCTGCGAGTTTCAGTGTAAAACAGTGAGGAGAGAGCTGGGAGTTTCACTGTAAAACAGTGAGGAGAGAGCTGGGAGTTTCAGTGAAAATCATCGAAGAGAGAGCTGGGAGATTCCGTGTAAAACAGTGAGGAGAGAGCTGGGAGTTTCAGTGTAAAACAGTGAGGAGAGAGCTGCGAGTTTCAGTGTAAAACAGTAGGGAGAGAGCCGGCAGTTTCAGTGTAAAACAGCGTGGAGAGAGCCGGGAGCTTCAGTGTAAAACAGTGATGACAGAGCCTGGAATTTCTGTGAAAAATAGTGAGGAGAGAGCTGGGAGTTTCAGTGTCAAACAGTGAGGTGAGAGCTGGGAGTTTCAGTGTAAAAAAGTGAGGAGAGACCTGGGAGTTTCAGTGTAAAACAGTGAGGAGAGAGCTGGGAGTTTCCGTGTAAAACAGTAAGTTGAGAGCTGGGAGTTTTCGTGTAAAACAGTGAGGAGAGAGCTGGGGGTTTCAGTGTAAATCAGCGAAAAGAGAGCTGGGAGTTTCGGGGTAAAACAGTGAGGAGAGAGCAGGGAGTTTCAGTGTAAAACATTGAGGAGAGAACCGGGAGATTCAGTGTAAACCAGTGCGCAGAGAACAGGGAGTGTCTGTGTAAAACAATAAGGAGAGAGCCGGGAGTTTCCATGTAAAACAGTGAGGAGAGAGCTGGGAGATTCAGTGTAAAACAGCGAAGAGAAAGCGGGGAGTTTCAGTGTAAAACAATGAGGAGAGAGCCTGGAGTTTCAGTAAAAAACAGCGAGGAGAGAGCCGGGAGTTTCAGTGTATATCAGTGAGGAGAGAGCTGGAGGTTTCAGTGTAAAACAGTGAGGAGAGAGCTGGGAGTTTCACTGTAAAACAGCGAGGAGAGTGCTGTGAATTTCAATGTAAAACAGTGAGGAGAGAGCAGGAGGTTACAGTGTCAAACAGTGAGGAGAGAGTTGGGAGTTTTGGTGTAAAGAGTGAGGAGAGAGCTGGGAGTTTCAGTGTTTAAAACAGTGAGGGGAGAGTTGGGAGATTCAGTGTAAAACAGCGAGGAGAGAGCTGGGAGAATTCACTGCTTAACAGTGAGGAGAGAGCTGGGAGTTGCAGTGTAAAACAGTGAGGAGAGTGCTGGTAGTTTCATTGTAAAACAGTGAGGAGAGATCAGGGAGTTTCAGTGTAAAACAGTGAGGAGAGAGCTGGGCGTTTCTGTGTAGAACAGTGAGGAGAGAGCTGGGAGTTTCAGTGTTCAATAGACTGGGGAGAGAGTTGGGGGTTTCAGTGTATAACAGCGAGGAGAGAGCTGGGAGTTTCAGTGTAAAACAGGGAGGAGAGAGCTGGGAGATTCGGTCTTTAAAACTGTGACGAGAGAGCTGGGAGTTCAACGTAAAACAGCGAGGCGAGTGTTGGGAGTTTCAGTGTAAAACAATGAGGAGAGTGCTGGCAGTTTCAGTGTAAAACAGTTAGTAGCGCGTCGGGACTTTCAGCGTAAAACAGTGAGGATAGAGCTGGGAGTTATAGTGTAAAACAGTGAAGAGAGAGCTGGGAGTTTCACTGTAAAACAGCGAAGAGAGAGCTGGGAGATTCGGGGTAAAACAGTGAGGAGAGAGCTGGGAGTTTCAGGCAAAAACAGTGAGGAGAGTGCTGGGAGTTTCAGTGTAAAACAGTGAAGAGAGAGCAGGGAGTATCAATGTAAAACAGTGAGGATAGAGCTGGGAGTTTCAGTGTAAAATAGTGAAGGGAGAGCAGGGAGTATCAGTGTAAAACAATGAGGAGAGAGCCGGGAGTTTCAGTGTAAAATTGTGAGGAGAGTGCCGAGGGTTTCAGTGTAAAACAGTGAGGAGAGAGCTGGTGGTTTCAG
This sequence comes from Cetorhinus maximus, assembly GCF_964194155.1. NCBI lineage: Eukaryota > Metazoa > Chordata > Chondrichthyes > Lamniformes > Cetorhinidae > Cetorhinus > Cetorhinus maximus. Next base: position 156,463 of record NW_027596521.1, read on the forward strand.
TGTTAAACACTGAGGAGAGAGCAGGGAGTTTCAGTGAAAAACAGCGAGGAGAGAGCTGGGAGTTTCAGTGTAAAACTGCAAAGAGAGAGCTGGGAGTTTCGGGGTAAAACAGTGAGGAGAGAGCAGGGAGTTTCAATGTAAAACAGTGAGGACAGAGCCGGGAGTTTCAGTGTAAATCTGTGAGGACAGAGCCAGGAGTTTCAGTTTAAAACAGTGAGGAGAGCACCGGGAGTTTCAGTGTGAAACAATGAGGGGAGAGGAGGGAGTTTCAGTTTAAAACAGTCAGGAGAGAGCCGGGAGTTTCAGTGTAAAACAGAGATGACAGAGCCAGGAGTTTCAGTGTAAAACAGTGAGGAGAGAGCTGGGAGTTTCAGTATAAAACAGCGAGGAGAGAGCTGGGAGTTTCAGGGTATAACAGTGAGGAGAGTGCTGGAGGTTTCATTGTAAAACAGTGAGGAGAGAGCTGGGAGTTTCAATGTTTATACAGTGAGGAGAGAGGTTGATTTTTCAGTGTAAATCAGTGAGGAGAGAGCTGCGAGTTTCAGTGTAAAACAGTGAGGAGAGAGCTGGGAGTTTCACTGTAAAACAGTGAGGAGAGAGCTGGGAGTTTCAGTGAAAATCATCGAAGAGAGAGCTGGGAGATTCCGTGTAAAACAGTGAGGAGAGAGCTGGGAGTTTCAGTGTAAAACAGTGAGGAGAGAGCTGCGAGTTTCAGTGTAAAACAGTAGGGAGAGAGCCGGCAGTTTCAGTTTAAAACAGCGTGGAGAGAGCCGGGAGTTTCAGTGTAAAACAGTGATGACAGAGCCGGGAATTTCAGTGAAAAATAGTGAGGAGAGAGCTGGGAGTTTCAGTGTAAAACAGTAAGGTGAGAGCTGCGAGTTTCAGTGTAAAAAAGTGAGGAGAGACCTGGGAGTTTCAGTGTAAAACAGTGAGGAGAGAGCTGGGAGTTTCCGTGTGAAACAGTAAGGAGAGAGCTGGGAGTTTTCGTGTAAAACAGTGAGGAGGGAGCTGGGGGTTTCAGTGTAAATAAGCGAAAAGAGAGCTGGGAGTTTCGGGGTAAAACAGTGAGGAGAGAGCAGGGAGTTTCAGTGTAAAACTTTGAGGAGAGAACTGGGAGATTCAGTGTAAACCAGTGTGCAGAGAACAGGGAGTGTCTGTGTAAAGCAATAAGGAGAGATCCGGGAGTTTCAGTGTAAAACAGTGAGGAAAGAGCCGGGTGTTTCAGTGTAAAACAGTCAGGAGAGAGCTGGAGGTTTCAGTGTAAAACAGAGTGGAGAGAGCTCGGAGTTTCAGTGTAAAACAATGAGGATAGAGCTGGGAGTTTCAGTGTAAAATAGTGAAGAGAGAGCAGGGAGTATCAGTGTAAAACAATGAGGAGAGAGCCGGGAGTTTCAGTGTAAAATTGTGAGGAGAGTGCCGAGAGTTTCAATGTAAAACAGTGAGGAGAGAGCTGGTGGTTTCAGTGTAAAACACGGAGGAGAGAGCAGGGAGTTTCAGTGAAAAACAGCGAGGAGAGAGCTGGGAGTTTCAGTGTTGAACAGTGAGGAGAGAGCTGGGAGTTTCAGTGTTTAAAAGACTGGGGAGAGATTTGGGGGTTTCAGTGTATAACAGCGAGGAGAGAGCTGGGAGTTTCAGTGTAAAACATGGAGGAGAGAGCTGGGAGATTTGGTCTTTAAAACAGTGACGAGAGAGCTGGGAGTTCAATGTAAAACAGCGAGGCGAGTGTTGGGAGTATCAGTGTAAACAATGAGGAGAGTGCTGGCAGTTTCAGTGTAAAAAAGTTAGTAGCGCGTCGGGACTTTCAGCGTAAAACAGCGAGGAGAGAGCTGGGAGTATCAGTGTAAAACAATGAGGAGAGAGCCGGGAGTTTCAGTGTAAAATTGTGTGGAGAGTGCCGAGGGTTTTTTGTGTAAAACAGTGAGGAGAGAGCTGGTGGTTTCAGTGTAAAACACTGAGGAGAGAGCAGGGAGTTTCAGTGAATAACAGCGAAGAGAGAGCTGGGAGTTTCAGTATAAAACAGCAAAGAGAGAGCTGGGAGTTTCGGGGTAAAACAGTGAGGAGAGAGCAGGGAGTTTCAATGTAAAACAGTGAGGAGAGAGCCGGGAGTTTCAGTGTAAATCTGTGAGGAGAGAGCCGGGAGTTTCAGTGTAAAACAGTGAGGGGAGCACCGGGAGTTTCAGTGTAAAAAAGTGAGAAGAGAGCCGGGAGTTTCAGTGTGAAACAATGAGGGGAGAGGCGGGAGTTTCAGTTTAAAACAATGAGGAGAGAGCCGGGAGATTCAGTGTTTAACAGAGATGACAGAGCCAGGAGTATCAGTGTGAAACAGTGAGGAGAGAGCTGGAGGTTTCATTGTAAAACAGTGAGGAGAGAGCTGGGAGTATCAGTGTAAAACAGTGACGAGAGATGTGGATTTTTCAGTGTAAAACAGTCTGGAGAGAGCTGGGAGTTTCAGTGTAAAACAGTGAGGAGAGTGCTGGTGGTTTCATTGTAAAACAGTGAGGAGAGATCAGGGAGTTTCAGTGTAAAACAGTGAGGAGAGAGCTGGGCGTTTCTGTGTAGGACAGTGAGGAGAGAGCTGGGAGTTTCAGTGTTTAAAAGACTGGGGAGAGAGTTGGGGGTTTCAGTGTATAACAGCGAGGAGAGAGCTGGGAGTTTCAGTGTAAAACAGGGAGGAGAGAGCTGGGAGATTCGGTCTTTAAAACAGTGACGAGAGAGCTGGGAGGTCAATGTAAAACAGCGAGGCGAGTGTTGGGAGTTTCAGTGTAAAACAGTGAGGAGAGTGCTGGCAGTTTCAGTGTAAAACAGTTAGTAGCGCGTCGGGACTTTCAGCGTAAAACAGTGAGGAGAGAGCTGGGAGTTATAGTGTAAAACAGTGAAGAGAGAGCTGGGAGATTCGGGGTAAAACAGTGAGCAGAGAGCAGGGAGTTTCAGGCAAAAACAGTGAGGAGAGTGCTGGGAGTTTCAGTGTAAAACAGTGAAGAGAGAGCAGGGAGTATCAATGTAAAACAGTGAGGATAGAGCTGGGAGTTTCAGTGTAAAATAGTGAAGAGAGAGCAGGGAGTATCAATGTAAAACAATGAGGAGAGAGCCGGGAGTTTCAGTGTAAAATTGTGAGGAGATTGCCGAGGGTTTCAGTGTAAAACAGTGAGGAGAGAGCTGGTGGTTTCAGTGTAAAACACTGAGGAGAGAGCAGGGAGTTTCAGTGAAAAACAGCGAGGAGAGAGCTGGGAGTTTCAGTGTAAAACAGCAAAGAGAGAGCTGGGAGTTTCGGGGTAAAACAGTGAGGAGAGAGCAGGGAGTTTCAATGTAAAACAGTGAGGAGAGAGCCGGGAGTTTCAGTGTAAATCTGTGAGGACAGAGCCGGGAGTTTCAGTTTAAAACAGTGAGGGGAGCACCGGGAGTTTCAGTGTGAAACAATGAGGGGAGAGGTGGGAGTTTCAGTTTAAAACAGTCAGAAGAGAGCCGGGAGTTTCAGTGTAAAACAGAGATGACAGAGCCAGGAGTTTCAGTGTAAAACAGTGAGGAGAGAGCTGGGAGTTTCAGTATAAAACAGCGAGGAGAGAAATGGGAGTTTCAGGGTATAACAGTGAGGAGAGTGCTGGAGGTTTCATTGTAAAACAGTGAGGAGAGAGCTGGGAGTTTCAGTGTTTATACAGTGAGGAGAGAGGTGGATTTTTCAGTGTAAATCAGTGAGGAGAGAGCTGCGAGTTTCAGTGTAAAACAGTGAGGAGAGAGCTGGGAGTTTCACTGTAAAACAGTGAGGAGAGAGCTGGGAGTTTCAGTGAAAATCATCGAAGAGAGAGCTGGGAGATTCCGTGTAAAACAGTGAGGAGAGAGCTGGGAGTTTCAGTGTAAAACAGTGAGGAGAGAGCTGCGAGTTTCAGTGTAAAACAGTAGGGAGAGAGCCGGCAGTTTCAGTGTAAAACAGCGTGGAGAGAGCCGGGAGCTTCAGTGTAAAACAGTGATGACAGAGCCTGGAATTTCTGTGAAAAATAGTGAGGAGAGAGCTGGGAGTTTCAGTGTCAAACAGTGAGGTGAGAGCTGGGAGTTTCAGTGTAAAAAAGTGAGGAGAGACCTGGGAGTTTCAGTGTAAAACAGTGAGGAGAGAGCTGGGAGTTTCCGTGTAAAACAGTAAGTTGAGAGCTGGGAGTTTTCGTGTAAAACAGTGAGGAGAGAGCTGGGGGTTTCAGTGTAAATCAGCGAAAAGAGAGCTGGGAGTTTCGGGGTAAAACAGTGAGGAGAGAGCAGGGAGTTTCAGTGTAAAACATTGAGGAGAGAACCGGGAGATTCAGTGTAAACCAGTGCGCAGAGAACAGGGAGTGTCTGTGTAAAACAATAAGGAGAGATCCGGGAGTTTCAGTGTAAAACAGTGAGGAGTGAGCCGGGTGTTTCAGTGTAAAACAGTCAGGAGAGAGCTGGAGGTTTCAGTGTAAAACAGAGTGGAGAGAGCACGGAGTTTCAGTGTAAAACAGTGAGGATAGAGCTGGGAGTTTCAGTGTAAAATAGTGAAGAGAGAGCAGGGAGTATCAGTGTAAAACAATGAGGAGAGAGCCGGGAGTTTCAGTGTAAAATTGTGTGGAGAGTGCCGAGAGTTTCAGTGTAAAACAGTGAGGAGAGAGCTGGTGGTTTCAGTGTAAAACAGTGAGGAGAGAGCTGGGAGTTTCCGTGTAAAACAGTGAGGAGAGAGCTGGGAATTGCAGTGTAAATCAGCAAAGAGAGAGCTGAGAGTTTCGGGGTAAAATAGTGAGGAGAGCGCAGGGAGTTTCAGTGTAAAACAGCGAGGAGAGTGCTGGTGGTTTCATTGTAAAACAGTGAGGAGAGAGCAGGGAGTTTCAGTGTAAAACAGTGAGGAGAGAGCTGGGCGTTTCTGTGTAAAACAGTGAGGAGAGAGCTGGAGGTTCCAGTGTAAAACAATGAGGAGAGAGCCGGGAGTTTCCATGTAAAACAGTGAGGAGAGAGCTGGGAGATTCAGTGTAAAACAGCGAAGAGAAAGCGGGGAGTTTCAGTGTAAAACAATGAGGAGAGAGCCTGGAGTTTCAGTAAAAAACAGCGAGGAGAGAGCCGGGAGTTTCAGTGTATATCAGTGAGGAGAGAGCTGGAGGTTTCAGTGTAAAACAGTGAGGAGAGAGCTGGGAGTTTCACTGTAAAACAGCGAGGAGAGTGCTGTGAATTTCAATGTAAAACAGTGAGGAGAGAGCAGGAGGTTACAGTGTCAAACAGTGAGGAGAGAGTTGGGAGTTTTGGTGTAAAGAGTGAGGAGAGAGCTGGGAGTTTCAGTGTTTAAAACAGTGAGGGGAGAGTTGGGAGATTCAGTGTAAAACAGCGAGGAGAGAGCTGGGAGAATTCACTGCTTAACAGTGAGGAGAGAGCTGGGAGTTGCAGTGTAAAACAGTGAGGAGAGTGCTGGTAGTTTCATTGTAAAACAGTGAGGAGAGATCAGGGAGTTTCAGTGTAAAACAGTGAGGAGAGAGCTGGGCGTTTCTGTGTAGAACAGTGAGGAGAGAGCTGGGAGTTTCAGTGTTCAATAGACTGGGGAGAGAGTTGGGGGTTTCAGTGTATAACAGCGAGGAGAGAGCTGGGAGTTTCAGTGTAAAACAGGGAGGAGAGAGCTGGGAGATTCGGTCTTTAAAACTGTGACGAGAGAGCTGGGAGTTCAACGTAAAACAGCGAGGCGAGTGTTGGGAGTTTCAGTGTAAAACAATGAGGAGAGTGCTGGCAGTTTCAGTGTAAAACAGTTAGTAGCGCGTCGGGACTTTCAGCGTAAAACAGTAAGGATAGAGCTGGGAGTTATAGTGTAAAACAGTGAAGAGAGAGCTGGGAGTTTCACTGTAAAACAGCGAAGAGAGAGCTGGGAGATTCGGGGTAAAACAGTGAGGAGAGAGCTGGGAGTTTCAGGCAAAAACAGTGAGGAGAGTGCTGGGAGTTTCAGTGTAAAACAGTGAAGAGAGAGCAGGGAGTATCAATGTAAAACAGTGAGGATAGAGCTGGGAGTTTCAGTGTAAAATAGTGAAGGGAGAGCAGGGAGTATCAGTGTAAAACAATGAGGAGAGAGCCGGGAGTTTCAGTGTAAAATTGTGAGGAGAGTGCCGAGGGTTTCAGTGTAAAACAGTGAGGAGAGAGCTGGTGGTTTCAGTGTTAAACACTGAGGAGAGAGCAGGGAGTTTCAGTGAAAAACAGCGAGGAGAGAGCTGGGAGTTTCAGTGTAAAACTGCAAAGAGAGAGCTGGGAGTTTCGGGTTAAAACAGTGAGGAGAGAGCAGGGAGTTTCAATGTAAAACAGTGAGGACAGAGCCGGGAGTTTCAGTGTAAATCTGTGAGGACAGAGCCAGGAGTTTCAGTTTAAAACAGTGAGGAGAGCACCGGGAGTTTCAGTGTGAAACAATGAGGGGAGAGGTGGGAGTTTCAGTTTAAAACAGTCAGGAGAGAGCCGGGAGTTTCAGTGTAAAACAGAGATGACAGAGCCAGGAGTTTCAGTGTAAAACAGTGAGGAGAGAGCTGGGAGTTTCAGTATAAAACAGCGAGGAGAGAGCTGGGAGTTTCAGGGTATAACAGTGAGGAGAGTGCTGGAGGTTTCATTGTAAAACAGTGAGGAGAGAGCTGGGAGTTTCAATGTTTATACAGTGAAGAGAGAGGTTGATTTTTCAGTGTAAATCAGTGAGGAGAGAGCTGCGAGTTTCAGTGTAAAACAGTGAGGAGAGAGCTGGGAGTTTCACTGTAAAACAGTGAGGAGAGAGCTGGGAGTTTCAGTGAAAATCATCGAAGAGAGAGCTGGGAGATTCCATGTAAAACAGTGAGGAGAGAGCTGGGAGTTTCAGTGTAAAACAGTGAGGAGAGAGCTGCGAGTTTCAGTGTAAAACAGTAGGGAGAGAGCCGGCAGTTTCAGTTTAAAACAGCGTGGAGAGAGCCGGGAGTTTCAGTGTAAAACAGTGATGACAGAGCCGGGAGTTTCAGTGAAAAATAGTGAGGAGAGAGCTGGGAGTTTCAGTGTAAAACAGTAAGGTGAGAGCTGCGGGTTTCAGTGTAAAAAAGTGAGGAGAGACCTGGGAGTTTCAGTGTAAAACAGTGAGGAGAGAGCTGGGAGTTTCCGTGTGAAACAGTAAGGAGAGAGCTGGGAGTTTTCGTGTAAAACAGTGAGGAGGGAGCTGGGGGTTTCAGTGTAAATAAGCGAAAAGAGAGCTGGGAGTTTCGGGGTAAAACAGTGAGGAGAGAGCAGGGAGTTTCAGTGTAAAACTTTGAGGAGAGAACTGGGAGATTCAGTGTAAACCAGTGTGCAGAGAACAGGGAGTGTCTGTGTAAAGCAATAAGGAGAGATCCGGGAGTTTCAGTGTAAAACAGTGAGGAAAGAGCCGGGTGTTTCAGTGTAAAACAGTCAGGAGAGAGCTGGAGGTTTCAGTGTAAAACAGAGTGGAGAGAGCTCGGAGTTTCAGTGTAAAACAATGAGGATAGAGCTGGGAGTTTCAGTGTAAAATAGTGAAGAGAGAGCAGGGAGTATCAGTGTAAAACAATGAGGAGAGAGCCGGGAGTTTCAGTGTAAAATTGTGAGGAGAGTGCCGAGAGTTTCAATGTAAAACAGTGAGGAGAGAGCTGGTGGTTTCAGTGTAAAACACGGAGGAGAGAGCAGGGAGTTTCAGTGAAAAACAGCGAGGAGAGAGCTGGGAGTTTCAGTGTTGAACAGTGAGGAGAGAGCTGGGAGTTTCAGTGTTTAAAAGACTGGGGAGAGATTTGGGGGTTTCAGTGTATAACAGCGAGGAGAGAGCTGGGAGTTTCAGTGTAAAACATGGAGGAGAGAGCTGGGAGATTTGGTCTTTAAAACAGTGACGAGAGAGCTGGGAGTTCAATGTAAAACAGCGAGGCGAGTGTTGGGAGTATCAGTGTAAACAATGAGGAGAGTGCTGGCAGTTTCAGTGTAAAAAAGTTAGTAGCGCGTCGGGACTTTCAGCGTAAAACAGCGAGGAGAGAGCTGGGAGTATCAGTGTAAAACAATGAGGAGAGAGCCGGGAGTTTCAGTGTAAAATTGTGTGGAGAGTGCCGAGGGTTTTTTGTGTAAAACAGTGAGGAGAGAGCTGGTGGTTTCAGTGTAAAACACTGAGGAGAGAGCAGGGAGTTTCAGTGAATAACAGCGAAGAGAGAGCTGGGAGTTTCAGTATAAAACAGCAAAGAGAGAGCTGGGAGTTTCGGGGTAAAACAGTGAGGAGAGAGCAGGGAGTTTCAATGTAAAACAGTGAGGAGAGAGCCGGGAGTCTCAGTGTAAATCTGTGAGGAGAGAGCCGGGAGTTTCAGTGTAAAACAGTGAGGGGAGCACCGGGAGTTTCAGTGTAAAAAAGTGAGAAGAGAGCCGGGAGTTTCAGTGTGAAACAATGAGGGGAGAGGCGGGAGTTTCAGTTTAAAACAATGAGGAGAGAGCCGGGAGATTCAGTGTTTAACAGAGATGACAGAGCCAGGAGTATCAGTGTGAAACAGTGAGGAGAGAGCTGGAGGTTTCATTGTAAAACAGTGAGGAGAGAGCTGGGAGTATCAGTGTAAAACAGTGACGAGAGATGTGGATTTTTCAGTGTAAAACAGTCTGGAGAGAGCTGGGAGTTTCAGTGTAAAACAGTGAGGAGAGTGCTGGTGGTTTCATTGTAAAACAGTGAGGAGAGATCAGGGAGTTTCAGTGTAAAACAGTGAGGAGAGAGCTGGGCGTTTCTGTGTAGGACAGTGAGGAGAGAGCTGGGAGTTTCAGTGTTTAAAAGACTGGGGAGAGAGTTGGGGGTTTCAGTGTATAACAGCGAGGAGAGAGCTGGGAGTTTCAGTGTAAAACAGGGAGGAGAGAGCTGGGAGATTCGGTCTTTAAAACAGTGACGAGAGAGCTGGGAGGTCAATGTAAAACAGCGAGGCGAGTGTTGGGAGTTTCAGTGTAAAACAGTGAGGAGAGTGCTGGCAGTTTCAGTGTAAAACAGTTAGTAGCGCGTCGGGACTTTCAGCGTAAAACAGTGAGGAGAGAGCTGGGAGTTATAGTGTAAAACAGTGAAGAGAGAGCTGGGAGATTCGGGGTAAAACAGTGAGCAGAGAGCAGGGAGTTTCAGGCAAAAACAGTGAGGAGAGTGCTGGGAGTTTCAGTGTAAAACAGTGAAGAGAGAGCAGGGAGTATCAATGTAAAACAGTGAGGATAGAGCTGGGAGTTTCAGTGTAAAATAGTGAAGAGAGAGCAGGGAGTATCAATGTAAAACAATGAGGAGAGAGCCGGGAGTTTCAGTGTAAAATTGTGAGGAGATTGCCGAGGGTTTCAGTGTAAAACAGTGAGGAGAGAGCTGGTGGTTTCAGTGTAAAACACTGAGGAGAGAGCAGGGAGTTTCAGTGAAAAACAGCGAGGAGAGAGCTGGGAGTTTCAGTGTAAAACAGCAAAGAGAGAGCTGGGAGTTTCGGGGTAAAACAGTGAGGAGAGAGCAGGGAGTTTCAATGTAAAACAGTGAGGAGAGAGCCGGGAGTTTCAGTGTAAATCTGTGAGGACAGAGCCGGGAGTTTCAGTTTAAAACAGTGAGGGGAGCACCGGGAGTTTCAGTGTGAAACAATGAGGGGAGAGGTGGGAGTTTCAGTTTAAAACAGTCAGGAGAGAGCCGGGAGTTTCAGTGTAAAACAGAGATGACAGAGCCAGGAGTTTCAGTGTAAAACAGTGAGGAGAGTGACGGGGGATTCTGTGTAAAACAGTGACGAGTGAGCTCGGAGTATCAGTGTACAACTGTGAGGAGTGAGCCAGGAGTTTCAGCATAAAACAGCGAGGAGAGAGCAGGGAGTTTGAGTGAAAAAAAGGGAGGAGAGAGCTGGGAGTTTCAGTGTAAAACAGTGAGGAGAGAGCTGGGAGTGTGCGTGTAAAACAGTGAGGAGAGAGCTGGGAGTTTCACTGTAAAACAGTGTGGAGAGAGCTGGGAGTTTCAGTGTTAATCAGCGAGGAGAGAGCTGGGAGTTTCCGTGTAAAACAGTGAGGAGAGAGCTGGGAGTTTCAGTGAAAATCATCGAAGAGAGAGCTGGGAGATTCCGTGTAAAACAGTGAGGAGAGAGCTGGGAGTTTCAGTGTAAAACAGTGAGGAGAGAGCTGCGAGTTTCAGTGTAAAACAGTAGGGAGAGAGCCGGCAGTTTCAGTGTAAAACAGCGTGGAGAGAGCCGGGAGTTTCAGTGTAAAACAGTGATGACAGAGCCTGGAATTTCTGTGAAAAATAATGAGGAGAGAGCTGGGAGTTTCAGTGTCAAACAGTGAGGTGAGAGCTGGGAGTTTCAGTGTAAAAAAGTGAGGAGAGACCTGGGAGTTTCAGTGTAAAACAGTGAGGAGAGAGCTGGGAGTTTCCGTGTAAAACAGTAAGTTGAGAGCTGGGAGTTTTCGTGTAAAACAGTGAGGAGAGAGCTGGGGGTTTCAGTGTAAATCAGCGAAAAGAGAGCTGGGAGTTTCGGGGTAAAACAGTGAGGAGAGAGCAGGGAGTTTCAGTGTAAAACATTGAGGAGAGAACCGGGAGATTCAGTGTAAACCAGTGCGCAGAGAACAGGGAGTGTCTGTGTAAAACAATAAGGAGAGATCCGGGAGTTTCAGTGTAAAACAGTGAGGAGTGAGCCGGGTGTTTCAGTGTAAAACAGTCAGGAGAGAGCTGGAGGTTTCAGTGTAAAACAGAGTGGAGAGAGCACGGAGTTTCAGTGTAAAACAGTGAGGATAGAGCTGGGAGTTTCAGTGTAAAATAGTGAAGAGAGAGCAGGGAGTATCAGTGTAAAACAATGAGGAGAGAGCCGGGAGTTTCAGTGTAAAATTGTGTGGAGAGTGCCGAGAGTTTCAGTGTAAAACAGTGAGGAGAGAGCTGGTGGTTTCAGTGTAAAACACTGAGGAGAGAGCAGGGAGTTTCAGTGAAAAACAGCGAGGAGAGAGCTTGGAGTTTCAGTGTAAAACAGCAAAGAGAGAGCTGGGAGTTTCGGGATAAAACAGTGCGGAGAGAGCAGGGAGTTTCAATGTAAATCTGTGAGGACAGAGCCGGGAGTTTCAGTTTAAAACAGTGAGGGGAGCACCGGGAGTTTCAGTGTAAAACAGTGAGAAGAGAGCCGGGAGTTTCAGTGTGAAACAATGAGGGGAGAGGAGGGAGTTTCAGTTTAAAACAGTGAGGAGAGAGCCGGGAGTTTCAGTGTAAAACAGAGATGACAGAGCCAGGAGTTTCAGTGTAAAACAGTGAGGAGAGAGCTGGGAGTTTCAGTATAAAACAGCGAGGAGAGAGCTGGGAGTTTCAGGGTATAACAGTGAGGAGAGTGCTGGAGGTTTCATTGTAAAACCGTGAGGAGAGAGCTGGGAGTTCCAGTGTAAAACAGTGAGGAGAGAGGTGGATTTTTCAGTGTAAAACAGTGAGGAGAGAGCTGGGAGTTTCAGTGTAAAACAGTGAGGAGAGTGCTGGTGGTTTCATTGTAAAACAGTGAGGAGAGATCAGGGAGTTTCAGTGTAAAACAGTGAGGAGAGAGCTGGGCGTTTCTGTGTAGAACAGTGAGGAGAGAGCTGGGAGTTTCAGTGTTTAAAAGACTGGGGAGAGAGTTGGGGGTTTCAGTGTATAAACAGCGAGGAGAGAGCTGGGAGTTTCAGTGTAAAACAGGGAGGAGAGAGCTGGGAGATTCGGTCTTTAAAACAGTGACGAGAGAGCTGTGAGTTTCAGTGTGAACCAATGAGGGGAGCGGATGGAGTTTCAGTTTAAAACAGTGAGGTGAGAGCCGGTAGTTTCAGTGTAAAACACTGATGATAGAGCCGGTAGTTTCAGTGTAAAACAGTGAGGAGAGAGCAGGAGGTTTCAGTGTAAACCATTGAGGAGAGAGCACGGAGCTTCAGTGTAAAACAGTGAAGAGAGAGCCATGAGTTTCAGTGTAAAACAGCGAGGAGAGAGCCGAGAGTTTCAGTGTAAAACAGTGATGACAGAGCCGGGAGTTTCAGTGAAAAACAGTGAGGAGAGAGCTGGGAGTGTCATTGTAAAACAGTGAGGAGAGAGCTGGGAGTTTCAGTGTAAAAAAGTGAGAAGAGTGCTGGGAGTTTCCGCGTAAAACAGTGAGGAGAGAGCTGGGAGTTTCCGTGAAAAACAGGGAGGAGAGAGCTGCGAATTTCAGTGTAAAACAGTGAGGAGAGAGCCGGGAGTTTCACTGTATAACAGCGAGGAGAGAGCCGGGAGTTTCAGTGTAAAACAGTGATGACACAGCCGGGAGTTTCAGTAAAAATAATGAGGAGACCTCTGGGAGTTTCAGTGTAAAACAGTGAGGAGAGAGCTGGGAGTTTCAGTGTAAAAAAGTGAGGAGAGACCTGGGAGTTTCCATGTAAAACAGTGAGGAGAGAGCTGGGATTTTCCGTGTAAAACAGTGAAGAGAGCTGGAGGTTTTGGAGTATAACATTGAGGAGAGAGCTGGGCGTTTCAGTGTAAAGCAGAGAGGAGTGAGCTGGGAGTTTCAGTGTTTAAATCAGTGAGCGGAGAGTTGGTAGTTTGAGTTTTAAACAGCGAGGAGAGGGCTGGGAGTTTCAGTGTTTAAAAAAGTGAGGGGAGAGTTGGGAGAATCAGTGTAAAACAGCGAGGAGAGGGCTGGGAGTTACACTGCAAAACAGTGAGGAGAGAGCTGGGAGTTTCAGTGTAAAACAGTGAGGAGAGAGCTGGGAGTTTCATTGTAAAACTGTGAGGAGAGAGCTGGAAGTTTCAGTGAAAAACAGTGAGGAGAGAGCTGGGAGTATCAGTGTATAAAAGACTGGGGAGAGAGTTGGGGGTTTCAGTGTATAACAGCGAGGAGAGAGCTGGGAGTTTCAGTGTAAAACAGGGAGGAGAGTGCTGGGAGATTCTGGGTAAAACAGTGAGGAGAGAGCAGGGAGTTTCAGGCTAAAACAGTGAGGAGAGTGCTGGGAGTTTCAGCGTAAAACAGTGAAGAGAGAGCAGGGAGTATCAGTGTAAAACAGTGAGGAGAGAGCTGGGAGGTTCAGTGTTACACAGTGAAGAGAGAGCAGGGAGTATCAGTGTAAACAATGAGGAGAGAGCCGGGAGATTCAGTGTAAAATTGTGAGGAGAGTGCAGGGAGTTGCAGTGTAAACAGTGAGGAGAGAGCTGGTGGTTTCAGTGCAAAACAGCGAGGAGAGAGCTGGGAGTTTCAGTGTAAAACAGCAAAGAGAGAGCTGGGAGTTTCGGGGTAAAACAGTGAGGAGAGAGCAGGGAGTTTCAATGTAAAACAGTGAGGAGAGAGCAGGGAGTTTCAGTGTAAATCTGTGAGGATAGAGCCGGGAGTTTCAGTTTAAAACAGTGAGGGGAGCACCGGGAGTTTCAGTGTAAATCAGTGAGAAGAGAGCCGGGAGTTTCAGTGTAAAACATTGAGGGGAGAGGCGGGAGTTTCATTTAAAGCAGTGAGGAGAGAGCCGGGAGTTTCAGTGTAAAACAGTGATGACAGAGCCGGGAGTTTCAGTGTAAAACAGTGAGGAGAGAGATGGTGGTTTCAGTGTAAATCATTGAGGAGAGAGCTCGGAGCATCAGTGTAAAACAGTGAGGAGAGAGCCATGAGTTTCAGTGTAAAACAGCGAGGAGAGAGCCACGAGTTTCAGTGTAAAACTGTGATGACAGAGCCGGGAGTTTCAGTGAAAAACAGTGAGGAGAGAGCTGGGTGTTTCAGTGTAAAACAGTGACGAGAGAGCTGGGAGTTTCAGTGTAAAAAGGTCAGGAGAGAACTGGGAGTTTCAGTGTAAAACAGTGAGGAGAGAGCTGGGAGTTTCCGTGTTAAACAGTGTGGAGAGATCTGGGAGTTTCCGTGTAAAACAGTGAGGAGAGAGCTGGGAGTTTCAGTGTAAATCAGCGAAGAGAGAACTGGGAAATTCGGCGTAAAACAGTGAGGAGAGAGCAGGGAGTTTCAGTCTAAAGCAGCGAAGTGAGAGCTGGGAGATGCGGCGTAAAACAGTGAGGAGAGAGCAGGGAGTTTCAGTGCAAAGCAGCGAAGTGAGAGCTGGGAGATTCGGGGTAAAACTGTGAGGAGAGAGCTGGGAGTTTCAGTGTAAAACAGTGAGGAGAGAGCTGGGAGTTTCAGTGTAAAATAGTGAGGAAAGAGTTAGGAGTTTCAGTGCAAAGCAGTGAGGAGAGAGCTAAGAGTTTCAGTGTAAAACTGGGAAGAGAGAGCGGGGATTTTCAGAGTAAAACAATGAGGAGAGAGCCGGGAGTTTCAGTGTAAAACAGTGAGGAGAGTGACGGGGGATTCTGTGTAAAACAGTGACGAGTGAGCTCGGAGTATCAGTGTACAACTGTGAGGAGTGAGCCAGGAGTTTCAGCATAAAACAGCGAGGAGAGAGCAGGGAGTTTGAGTGAAAAAAAGGGAGGAGAGAGCTGGGAGTTTCAGTGTAAAACAGTGAGGAGAGAGCTGGGAGTGTGCGTGTAAAACAGTGAGGAGAGAGCTGGGAGTTTCACTGTAAAACAGTGTGGAGAGAGCTGGGAGTTTCAGTGTTAATCAGCGAGGAGAGAGCTGGGAGTTTCCGTGTAAAACAGTGAGGAGAGAGCTGGGAGTTTCAGTGAAAATCATCGAAGAGAGAGCTGGGAGATTCCGTGTAAAACAGTGAGGAGAGAGCTGGGAGTTTCAGTGTAAAACAGTGAGGAGAGAGCTGCGAGTTTCAGTGTAAAACAGTAGGGAGAGAGCCGGCAGTTTCAGTGTAAAACAGCGTGGAGAGAGCCGGGAGTTTCAGTGTAAAACAGTGATGACAGAGCCTGGAATTTCTGTGAAAAATAGTGAGGAGAGAGCTGGGAGTTTCAGTGTCAAACAGTGAGGTGAGAGCTGGGAGTTTCAGTGTAAAAAAGTGAGGAGAGACCTGGGAGTTTCAGTGTAAAACAGTGAGGAGAGAGCTGGGAGTTTCCGTGTAAAACAGTAAGTTGAGAGCTGGGAGTTTTCGTGTAAAACAGTGAGGAGAGAGCTGGGGGTTTCAGTGTAAATCAGCGAAAAGAGAGCTGGGAGTTTCGGGGTAAAACAGTGAGGAGAGAGCAGGGAGTTTCAGTGTAAAACATTGAGGAGAGAACCGGGAGATTCAGTGTAAACCAGTGCGCAGAGAACAGGGAGTGTCTGTGTAAAACAATAAGGAGAGATCCGGGAGTTTCAGTGTAAAACAGTGAGGAGTGAGCCGGGTGTTTCAGTGTAAAACAGTCAGGAGAGAGCTGGAGGTTTCAGTGTAAAACAGAGTGGAGAGAGCACGGAGTTTCAGTGTAAAACAGTGAGGATAGAGCTGGGAGTTTCAGTGTAAAATAGTGAAGAGAGAGCAGGGAGTATCAGTGTAAAACAATGAGGAGAGAGCCGGGAGTTTCAGTGTAAAATTGTGTGGAGAGTGCCGAGAGTTTCAGTGTAAAACAGTGAGGAGAGAGCTGGTGGTTTCAGTGTAAAACACTGAGGAGAGAGCAGGGAGTTTCAGTGAAAAACAGCGAGGAGAGAGCTTGGAGTTTCAGTGTAAAACAGCAAAGAGAGAGCTGGGAGTTTCGGGATAAAACAGTGCGGAGAGAGCAGGGAGTTTCAATGTAAATCTGTGAGGACAGAGCCGGGAGTTTCAGTTTAAAACAGTGAGGGGAGCACCGGGAGTTTCAGTGTAAAACAGTGAGAAGAGAGCCGGGAGTTTCAGTGTGAAACAATGAGGGGAGAGGAGGGAGTTTCAGTTTAAAACAGTGAGGAGAGAGCCGGGAGTTTCAGTGTAAAACAGAGATGACAGAGCCAGGAGTTTCAGTGTAAAACAGTGAGGAGAGAGCTGGGAGTTTCAGTATAAAACAGCGAGGAGAGAGCTGGGAGTTTCAGGGTATAACAGTGAGGAGAGTGCTGGAGGTTTCATTGTAAAACCGTGAGGAGAGAGCTGGGAGTTCCAGTGTAAAACAGTGAGGAGAGAGGTGGATTTTTCAGTGTAAAACAGTGAGGAGAGAGCTGGGAGTTTCAGTGTAAAACAGTGAGGAGAGTGCTGGTGGTTTCATTGTAAAACAGTGAGGAGAGATCAGGGAGTTTCAGTGTAAAACAGTGAGGAGAGAGCTGGGCGTTTCTGTGTAGAACAGTGAGGAGAGAGCTGGGAGTTTCAGTGTTTAAAAGACTGGGGAGAGAGTTGGGGGTTTCAGTGTATAAACAGCGAGGAGAGAGCTGGGAGTTTCAGTGTAAAACAGGGAGGAGAGAGCTGGGAGATTCGGTCTTTAAAACAGTGACGAGAGAGCTGTGAGTTTCAGTGTGAACCAATGAGGGGAGCGGATGGAGTTTCAGTTTAAAACAGTGAGGTGAGAGCCGGTAGTTTCAGTGTAAAACACTGATGATAGAGCCGGTAGTTTCAGTGTAAAACAGTGAGGAGAGAGCAGGAGGTTTCAGTGTAAACCATTGAGGAGAGAGCACGGAGCTTCAGTGTAAAACAGTGAAGAGAGAGCCATGAGTTTCAGTGTAAAACAGCGAGGAGAGAGCCGAGAGTTTCAGTGTAAAACAGTGATGACAGAGCCGGGAGTTTCAGTGAAAAACAGTGAGGAGAGAGCTGGGAGTGTCATTGTAAAACAGTGAGGAGAGAGCTGGGAGTTTCAGTGTAAAAAAGTGAGAAGAGTGCTGGGAGTTTCCGCGTAAAACAGTGAGGAGAGAGCTGGGAGTTTCCGTGAAAAACAGGGAGGAGAGAGCTGCGAATTTCAGTGTAAAACAGTGAGGAGAGAGCCGGGAGTTTCACTGTATAACAGCGAGGAGAGAGCCGGGAGTTTCAGTGTAAAACAGTGATGACACAGCCGGGAGTTTCAGTAAAAATAATGAGGAGACCTCTGGGAGTTTCAGTGTAAAACAGTGAGGAGAGAGCTGGGAGTTTCAGTGTAAAAAAGTGAGGAGAGACCTGGGAGTTTCCATGTAAAACAGTGAGGAGAGAGCTGGGATTTTCCGTGTAAAACAGTGAAGAGAGCTGGAGGTTTTGGAGTATAACATTGAGGAGAGAGCTGGGCGTTTCAGTGTAAAGCAGAGAGGAGTGAGCTGGGAGTTTCAGTGTTTAAATCAGTGAGCGGAGAGTTGGTAGTTTGAGTTTTAAACAGCGAGGAGAGGGCTGGGAGTTTCAGTGTTTAAAAAAGTGAGGGGAGAGTTGGGAGAATCAGTGTAAAACAGCGAGGAGAGGGCTGGGAGTTACACTGCAAAACAGTGAGGAGAGAGCTGGGAGTTTCAGTGTAAAACAGTGAGGAGAGAGCTGGGAGTTTCATTGTAAAACTGTGAGGAGAGAGCTGGAAGTTTCAGTGAAAAACAGTGAGGAGAGAGCTGGGAGTATCAGTGTATAAAAGACTGGGGAGAGAGTTGGGGGTTTCAGTGTATAACAGCGAGGAGAGAGCTGGGAGTTTCAGTGTAAAACAGGGAGGAGAGTGCTGGGAGATTCTGGGTAAAACAGTGAGGAGAGAGCAGGGAGTTTCAGGCTAAAACAGTGAGGAGAGTGCTGGGAGTTTCAGCGTAAAACAGTGAAGAGAGAGCAGGGAGTATCAGTGTAAAACAGTGAGGAGAGAGCTGGGAGGTTCAGTGTTACACAGTGAAGAGAGAGCAGGGAGTATCAGTGTAAACAATGAGGAGAGAGCCGGGAGATTCAGTGTAAAATTGTGAGGAGAGTGCAGGGAGTTGCAGTGTAAACAGTGAGGAGAGAGCTGGTGGTTTCAGTGCAAAACAGCGAGGAGAGAGCTGGGAGTTTCAGTGTAAAACAGCAAAGAGAGAGCTGGGAGTTTCGGGGTAAAACAGTGAGGAGAGAGCAGGGAGTTTCAATGTAAAACAGTGAGGAGAGAGCAGGGAGTTTCAGTGTAAATCTGTGAGGATAGAGCCGGGAGTTTCAGTTTAAAACAGTGAGGGGAGCACCGGGAGTTTCAGTGTAAATCAGTGAGAAGAGAGCCGGGAGTTTCAGTGTAAAACATTGAGGGGAGAGGCGGGAGTTTCATTTAAAGCAGTGAGGAGAGAGCCGGGAGTTTCAGTGTAAAACAGTGATGACAGAGCCGGGAGTTTCAGTGTAAAACAGTGAGGAGAGAGATGGTGGTTTCAGTGTAAATCATTGAGGAGAGAGCTCGGAGCATCAGTGTAAAACAGTGAAGAGAGAGCCATGAGTTTCAGTGTAAAACAGCGAGGAGAGAGCCACGAGTTTCAGTGTAAAACTGTGATGACAGAGCCGGGAGTTTCAGTGAAAAACAGTGAGGAGAGAGCTGGGTGTTTCAGTGTAAAACAGTGACGAGAGAGCTGGGAGTTTCAGTGTAAAAAGGTGAGGAGAGAACTGGGAGTTTCAGTGTAAAACAGTGAGGAGAGAGCTGGGAGTTTCCGTGTTAAACAGTGTGGAGAGATCTGGGAGTTTCCGTGTAAAACAGTGAGGAGAGAGCTGGGAGTTTCAGTGTAAATCAGCGAAGAGAGAACTGGGAAATTCGGCGTAAAACAGTGAGGAGAGAGCAGGGAGTTTCAGTCTAAAGCAGCGAAGTGAGAGCTGGGAGATTCAGCGTAAAACAGTGAGGAGAGAGCAAGGAGTTTCAGTGCAAAGCAGCGAAGTGAGAGCTGGGAGATTCGGGGTAAAACTGTGAGGAGAGAGCTGGGAGTTTCAGTGTAAAACAGTGAGGAGAGAGCTGGGAGTTTCAGTGTAAAATAGTGAGGAAAGAGTTAGGAGTTTCAGTGCAAAGCAGTGAGGAGAGAGCTAAGAGTTTCAGTGTAAAACTGGGAAGAGAGAGCGGGGATTTTCAGAGTAAAACAATGAGGAGAGAGCCGGGAGTTTCAGTGTAAAACAGTGAGGAGAGTGACGGGGGATTCTGTGTAAAACAGTGACGAGTGAGCTCGGAGTATCAGTGTACAACTGTGAGGAGTGAGCCAGGAGTTTCAGCATAAAACAGCGAGGAGAGAGCAGGGAGTTTGAGTGAAAAAAAGGGAGGAGAGAGCTGGGAGTTTCAGTGCAAAACAGCGAAGAGAGAGCTGGGAGTTTTGCGGTAAAACAGTAAGGACAGAGCATGGAGTATCAGTGTAAAACAGTGAGGAGAGAGCCGGGAGTTTCAGTGTAAAACAGTGAGGACAGAGCCGGGAGTTTCAGTGTAAAACAGAGAGGAAAGCGCCGGGAGTTTCAGTATGAAACAGTGAGGAGAGAGCCGGGAGTTTCAGTGTGAAACAATGAGGAGAGAGCCGGGAGTTTCAGTGTAAATCAGTGAGGAGAGAGCCGGGTGTTTCAGTGTAATACAGTGAGGAGAGAGCTGGAGGTTTCCGTGTAAACGAGTGATGAGAGAGCTCAGAGTTTCAGTGAAAAACCGTGAGAAGAGAGCTGGGAGTTTCATTGTAAAACAGTGAGGAGAGAGCAGGGAGTTTCCGTGTAAAACTGTGAAGAGAGAGCAGGGAGTTTCAGTGTAAAACAGCGAGGAGAGAGCCGGGGGTTTCAGTGTATAATAGTGATGACAGAGCCTGGAGTATCAGTGTAAAACAGTGAGGAGAGAGCAGGAGGTTTCAGTGTAAAACAGTGAGGATGGAGCTCGGAGTTTCAGTGTAAAACAGTGAAGAGAGAGCCGAGAGTTTCAGTGTAAAACAGCGAGGAGAGAGCCGGGAGTTTCAGTGTAAAACAGTGAAGAGAGAGCCGAGAGTTTCAGTGAAAAACAGTGAGGAGAGTGCTGGGAGTTTCAGTGTAAAACAGTGCGGAGAGAGCTGGGAGTTTCAGTGTAAAACAGTCAGGAGAGAGCAGGGAATTTCAGTGTAAAACAGTGAGGAGAGAGCCAAGAGTTTCTGTGTAAAACAGTGAGGAGAGAGCCTGGGAGTTTCAGTGTAAAATAGTGAGGAGAGAGCTGGAGGTTTCATTGTAAAACAGTGACGAGAGAGCTGGAGGTTTCAGGGTAAAACAGTGAGGAGAGAGCCGGGAGTTTCAGTGTAAAACAGTGAGGAGAGAGCTGGGAGATTCAGTGTAAAACATTGAAGTGATAGCGGGGATTTTCAGTGTAAAACAATGAGGAGAGAGCTGGAGGTTTCAGTCTCAAACAGTGAGGAGAGAGCTGGGAGTTTCACTGCAAAACAGTGAGGAGAGAGCTGGGAGTGTCAGTGTTATTCAGCGAGGAGAGTGCTGGGAGTTTCAGTATATAACAGTGAGGAGAGAGCTGGAGGTTAAAGTGTCAAACAGTGAGGAGAGAGCTGGGAGTTTCGTTGTTTAAAACAATGAAGGAAGAGTTGGGAGATTCAGTGTAAAACAGTGAGGAGAGAGCTGGGACATTCAGTGTAAAACGGCGAGGAGAGAGCTGGAAGTTTCACTGTAAAACAGCGAGGAGAGAGCCGGAGTTTTCAGTGTAAAACAGCGAGGAGAGAGCTCGGAGTTTTAGTGTTTAAAAGAGTGAGGATAGAGTTGGGAGTTTCAGTGTATAACAAAGAGGAGAGTGCTTGGAGTTTCATTGTAAAACAGGGAGGAGAGAGCTGGGAGTTTCAGTGTTTAAAACAGTGAGGAGGGAGTTGGGAGTTTCAGTGAAAAACAGCGAGGAGAGAGCTGGGACTTTCAGTGTAAAACACTGTGGAGTGAGCTGGAGGTTGCAGTGTCAGACAGTGAGGAGAGAGCCGGGAGTTTCAGTTTTAAACAGTGAGGAGAGAACCGGGAGTTTCAGTGCAAAACAGTGAGGAGAGAACCGGGGGTTTCAGTGTAAAACAGTGAGGAGAGAGCTGGAGGTTTCAGTGAAAAACAGTGAGGAGAAAGCTCGGAGATTCAGTGTAAAACAGTGAGGAGAGTGCCGGGAGTTTCAGTGTAAAACAGTGATGAGTGAGCCAGGAATTTCAGGGTAAAACAGTGAGGAGAGAGCTGAAGGTTTCAGTGTAAAACAGTGAGGAGAGAGCCGGGAGTTTCAGTGTACAACAGTGAGGAGAGAGCAGGGAGTTTCAATGTAAAACAGTGAGGAATAAGCACGGAGTTTCAGTTTAAAACAGTGAGGAGAGAGCCGGGAGTTTCAGTAAAAAAGCAGTGAGGATAGAGCTGGGAGTTTAATTGTAAAACATTGAGGGGAAACCTGGGAGTTTCAGTGTAAAACAGTGAATAGATTGCTGGGAGTTTCGAGGTAAAACTGTGAAAAGAGAGCTGGGAGTTTCTGTATAAAACAGTGAGGAGAGAGCCGGAGGATTCAGTGAAAAACAGTGAGGAGAGAGCTCGGAGTTTCAGTGTAAAACAGCGAAGAGATTGCAGGGCGTTTCGGGATAAAACTGTTTGGAGAAGCTGGAGCTTTCAGTGTAAAACAGTGAGGAGAGAGCTCAGAGTTTCAGTGTAAAACAGTGAGGACAGAGCCGGGAGTTTCAGTTTTAAACAGAGAGGAAAGCGCCGGGAGTTTCAGTATGAAACAGTGAGGAGAGAGCCGGGAGTTTCAGTGTGAAACAATGAGGAGAGAGCCGGGAGTTTCAGTGTAAAACAGTGAGGAGAGAGCCGGGTGTTTCAGTGTAATACAGTGACAAGAGAGCTGGAGGTTTCAGTGCAAAAGAGTGATGAGAGAGCTTGGAGTTTCAGTGAAAAACCGTGAGGAGAGAGCTGGGAGTTTCATTGTAAAACAGTGAGGAGAGAGCTGGGAGTTTCCGTGTAAAACTGTGAAGAGAGAGCCGGGAGTTTCAGTGTATAATAGTGATGACAGAGCCGGGAGTTTCAGTGTAAAACAGTGAGGAGAGAGCAGGAGGTTTCAGTGTAAAACAGTGAGGATGGAGCTCGGAGTTTCAGTGTAAAACAGTGAAGAGTGTGCCGGGAGTTACAGTAAAACAGTGAGGAGAGTGCTGGGAGATTCAGCGCTTAAAACCACGAGGAGAGAGTTGTGTGTTTGTCTTTAAAGCAGTGAGCGGAGAGCAGGTAGTATCAATGATTAAAACTGGAAGGAGAGTACAGGAAGTCCAGTATTTATAACAGTGAGGAGAGAGCAGTGTATTTGTATCTAAAGCAGTGAGGGGAGAGCTGGGAGTATCAGTAATTAAAACAGCAAGGAGAGTACGGGACGTCCACGGTTTAAAACAGCGAGCAGAGATCTGGGCGTTTCAGTGTAAAACAATGAGGAGAGAGCTGGGAGTTTCAGTGTAAAGCAGTGAGGAGAGAGATGGAAGTTTCAGTGTAAAACAGTGAGGAGAGAGCTGGGAGTTTCAGAGTAAAACAGTGAGGAGAGAGCTGGGAGTATCCGTGTAAAACAATGAGGAGACAGCTGGGAGTATCGGGGTAAAACAGTGAGGAGAGAGCTGCGAGTTTCAGTGTAAAACGGTGAGGGGAGAGCTGGGAGTTTGTGTAGAACAGTGAGGAGAGAGCTGGGAGGTTCAGTGTAAAACAGTGAGGAGAGAGCTGGGAGATTCAGTGTAAAACAGAGGGAGAGAGCTGGAGGTTTCAGTGTAAAACAGAGACTGGAGAGCAGGGAGTTAAAGTGTAAAACAGTGAGGTGGGAGCTGGGAGTTTCAGTACAAATCAGTGAGGGGAGAGCTAGGAGTTTCATTGTAAAACAGCTAGGAGAGAGCTGGGAGTTTCAGTGTAAAACAGTGAGGAGAGAGCTGGGAGCTTCAGTGTAAAACAGTGAGGAGAGTGCTGGGAGTTTCAATGTAAAACAGTGAGGAGAGTGCTGGGAGTTTCAGTTTAAAAAACTGAGGGGAGACCTGGGAGATTCAATGTAAAACAGTGAGGAGAGAGCTGGGAATTTCCGTGTAAAACAGTGAGGAGAGAGCTGGGACTTTCCGTGTAAAACAGTGAGGAGAGAGCTGGGAGTTTCAGTGTAAAAAGGTCAGGAGAGAGCAGGGAATTTCAGTGTAAAACAGTGAGGAGAGAGCCAAGAGTTTCAGTGTAAAATAGTGAGGAGAGAGCCGGGGAGTTTCAGTGTAAAACAGTGAGGAGAGTGCTGGAGGTTTCATTGTAAAACAGTGAGAAGAGAGCTGGAGGTTTCAGGGTAAAACAGTGAGGAGACAGCCGGGAGTTTCAGTGTAAAACAGTGAGGAGAGAGCTGGGAGATTCAGTGTAAAACATTGAAGAGATAGCGGGGAGTTCCAGTGTAAAACAATGAGGAGAGAGCCGGGAGTTTCAGTGAAAAACAGCGAGGAGAGAGCCGGGAGTTTCAGTGTAAAACAGTGATGACAGAGCCGGGAGTTTCAGTGAAAAACAGTGAGGAGAGAGCTGGGAGTTTCAGTGTAAAAAGGTGAGGAGAGAACTGGGAGTTTCAGTGTAAAACAGTGAGGAGAGAGCTGGGAGTTTCCATGTAAAACAGTGCGGAGAGATCTGGGAGTTTCCGTGTAAAACAGTGAGGAGAGAGCTGGGAGTTTCAGTGTAAATCACCGAAGAGAGAAATGGGAAATTCGGCGTAAAACAGTGAGGAGAGAGCAGGGAGTTTCAGTGTATAGCAGCGAAGTGAGAGCTGGGAGATTCGGGGAAAAACTGTGAGGAGAGAGCAGGGAGTTTCAGGGTAAAACAGTGAGTAGAGTCCTGAAGGTTTCATTGTAAAACAGTGAGGAGAGAGCTGGGAGTATCAGTGTAAAACAGTGAGGAGAGAGCTGGGAGTTTCAGTGTAAAACAGTGAGGAGAGAGCTGGAGGTTTCAGTGTAAATCAATGAGGAGAGAGTTGGGAGTTTCAGTGCAAAGCAGTGAGGAGAGAGCTAAGAGTTTCAGTGTAAAAAAGTGAGGAGAGAGCAGGGACTTTCAGTGTAAAACAGTGAGGAGAGAGCTGGGAGTTTCCATGTAAAACAGTGAGGAAAGAGCTGGGAGTTTCAGTGTAAAACAGTGAGGAGAGAGCTGGAGGTTTCAGTGTCAAACAGTTAGGAGGGCATCGGGGGTTTCAGTGAAAAACAGCGAGGAGAGAGCTGGGAGTTTCAGTGTAAAACAGTGAGGAGGGAGCAGGGTGTTACAGTGTAAAACAGTGAGGAGAGGGCTGGGAGTTTCTGTATAAAACAGAGAGGAGAGAGCTGGGAGTTGCAGTGTTAAAGAGAGAGGAAAGAGCTGGGAGTTTCAGTGTTAAAACGTGAGGAGAGGGCTCTGAGTTTCAGTGTGAAACAGTGAGGTGGCACCGGGAGTTTCAGTATAAAACAGTGAGGAGTGAGCTTGGGGATTCAGTGTAAAACAGTGAGGAGAGAGCTGGGAGTTTCGGTGTAAAACAGTGAGGAGAGAGCTGGGAGTTTCAGTGTAAAGCAGTCAGGAGAGAACCGGAAGGGTCAGTGCAAAACAGTGAGGAGAGAGCTGGGAGTTTCAGTGTAAAGCAGTGAGTAGAGAGCTAGGAGTCTCAGTGTCAAACAATGAGGAGAGAGCTGGGAGTTTCAGTGTAAAACAGTGAGGAGAAAGCCACGAGTTTCAGTGCAAAATAGTGAGGAGGGAGCCGGGAGTTACAATGTAAAACAGTGAGGAGAGAGCTGGGAATTTCAGTGTAACACACTGAGGAGAGAGCCGGCAGTTTCAGTGTAAAACAGTTAGGTGGGCGTCGGGGGTTTCAGTGAAAAACAGTGAGCAGAGAGCTGGGAGTTTCCGTGCAAAACTGTGAAGAGAGAGCCGGGAGTTTCAGTGTAAAACAGCGAGGAGAGAGCCGGGAGTTTCAGTGTATAATAGTGATGACAGAGCCGGGAGTTTCAGTTTAAAACAGTGAGGAGAAAGCAGGAGCTTTCACTGTAAAACAGTGAGGATGGAGCTCGGAGTTTCAGTGTAAAACAGTGAAGAGAGAGCCGAGAGTTTCAGTGTAAAACAGCGAGGATAGAGACCGGAGTTTCAGTGAAAAACAGTGAGGAGAGAGTTGGGAGATTCAGTGTAAAACAGTGAGGAGAGAGCTGGAGGTTTTAGTGTAAAATAGTGACTGGAGAGCTGGGAGTTTAATTGTAAAACAGTGAGGTGGGAGCTGGGAGTTTCAGTACAAATCAGTGAGGGGAGAGCTGGGAGTTTCTGTGTAAAACAGCTAGGAGAGAGCTGGGAGTTTCAGTGTAAAACAGTGAGGAGAGAGCCGGTAGTTTCAGTGTAAAACAGTGAGGAGAGTGCTGGGAGTTTCAATGTAAAACAGTGAGGAGAGTGCTGTGAATTTCAGTGTAAAAAACTGAGGGGAGACCTGGGAGTTTCAATGTAAAACAGTGAGGAGAGAGCTGGGAATTTCCGTGTAAAACAGTGAGGAGAGAGCTGGGACTTTCCGTGTAAAACAGTGAGGAGAGAGCTGGGAGTTTCAGTGTAAAACAGTCAGGAGAGAGCAGGGAATTTCAGCGTAAAACTGTGAGGAGAGAGCCAAGAGTTTCAGACTAAAACAGTGAGGAGAGAGCCGGGGAGTTTCAGTGTAAAACAGTGAGGAGAGTGCTGGAGGTTTCATTGTAAAACAGTGAGGAGAGAGCTGGAGGTTTCAGGGTAAAACAGTGAGGAGACAGCCGTGAGTTTCAGTGTAAAACATTGAAGAGATAGCGGGGAGTTCGAGTGTAAAACAATGAGGAGAGAGCCAGGAGTTTCAGTGAAAAACAGCGAGGAGAGAGCCGGGAGTTTCAGTGTAAAACAGTGAGGAGAGAGCTGGGAGTTTCGGTGTAAAACAGTGAGGAGAGAGCTGGGAGTTTCAGTGTAAAGCAGTCAGGAGAGAACCGGGGAGTTTCAGTGTAAAACAGTGATGACAGAGCCGGGAGTTTCAGTGAAAAACAGTGAGGAGAGAGCTGGGAGTTTCAGTGTAAAAAGGTGAGGAGAGAACTGGGAGTTTCAGTGTAAAACAGTGAGGAGAGAGCTGGGAGTTTCCATGTAAAACAGTGCGGAGAGATCTGGGAGTTTCCGTGTAAAACAGTGAGGAGAGAGCTGGGAGTTTCAGTGTAAATCACCGAAGAGAGAAATGGGAAATTCGGCGTAAAACAGTGAGGAGAGAGCAGGGAGTTTCAGTGTATAGCAGCGAAGTGAGAGCTGGGAGATTCGGGGAAAAACTGTGAGGAGAGAGCAGGGAGTTTCAGGGTAAAACAGTGAGTAGAGTCCTGAAGGTTTCATTGTAAAACAGTGAGGAGAGAGCTGGGAGTATCAGTGTAAAACAGTGAGGAGAGAGCTGGGAGTTTCAGTGTAAAACAGTGAGGAGAGAGCTGGAGGTTTCAGTGTAAATCAATGAGGAGAGAGTTGGGAGTTTCAGTGCAAAGCAGTGAGGAGAGAGCTAAGAGTTTCAGTGTAAAAAAGTGAGGAGAGAGCAGGGACTTTCAGTGTAAAACAGTGAGGAGAGAGCTGGGAGTTTCCATGTAAAACAGTGAGGAAAGAGCTGGGAGTTTCAGTGTAAAACAGTGAGGAGAGAGCTGGAGGTTTCAGTGTCAAACAGTTAGGAGGGCATCGGGGGTTTCAGTGAAAAACAGCGAGGAGAGAGCTGGGAGTTTCAGTGTAAAACAGTGAGGAGGGAGCAGGGTGTTACAGTGTAAAACAGTGAGGAGAGGGCTGGGAGTTTCTGTA
This sequence comes from Cetorhinus maximus, assembly GCF_964194155.1. Taxonomy (NCBI): domain Eukaryota; kingdom Metazoa; phylum Chordata; class Chondrichthyes; order Lamniformes; family Cetorhinidae; genus Cetorhinus; species Cetorhinus maximus. The sequence goes on from NW_027596521.1 coordinate 182,755, forward strand.
TAAAACAGAGAGGAGAGAGCTGGGAGTTGCAGTGTTAAAGAGAGAGGAAAGAGCTGGGAGTTTCAGTGTTAAAACGTGAGGAGAGGGCTCTGAGTTTCAGTGTGAAACAGTGAGGTGGCACCGGGAGTTTCAGTATAAAACAGTGAGGAGTGAGCTTGGGGATTCAGTGTAAAACAGTGAGGAGAGAGCTGGGAGTTTCGGTGTAAAACAGTGAGGAGAGAGCTGGGAGTTTCAGTGTAAAGCAGTCAGGAGAGAACCGGAAGGGTCAGTGCAAAACAGTGAGGAGAGAGCTGGGAGTTTCAGTGTAAAGCAGTGAGTAGAGAGCTGGGAGTCTCAGTGTCAAACAATGAGGAGAGAGCTGGGAGTTTCAGTGTAAAACAGTGAGGAGAAAGCCACGAGTTTCAGTGCAAAATAGTGAGGAGGGAGCCGGGAGTTACAATGTAAAACAGTGAGGAGAGAGCTGGGAATTTCAGTGTAACACACTGAGGAGAGAGCCGGCAGTTTCAGTGTAAAACAGTTAGGTGGGCGTCGGGGGTTTCAGTGAAAAACAGTGAGCAGAGAGCTGGGAGTTTCCGTGCAAAACTGTGAAGAGAGAGCCGGGAGTTTCAGTGTAAAACAGCGAGGAGAGAGCCGGGAGTTTCAGTGTATAATAGTGATGACAGAGCCGGGAGTTTCAGTTTAAAACAGTGAGGAGAAAGCAGGAGCTTTCACTGTAAAACAGTGAGGATGGAGCTCGGAGTTTCAGTGTAAAACAGTGAAGAGAGAGCCGAGAGTTTCAGTGTAAAACAGCGAGGATAGAGACCGGAGTTTCAGTGAAAAACAGTGAGGAGAGAGTTGGGAGATTCAGTGTAAAACAGTGAGGAGAGAGCTGGAGGTTTTAGTGTAAAATAGTGACTGGAGAGCTGGGAGTTTAATTGTAAAACAGTGAGGTGGGAGCTGGGAGTTTCAGTACAAATCAGTGAGGGGAGAGCTGGGAGTTTCTGTGTAAAACAGCTAGGAGAGAGCTGGGAGTTTCAGTGTAAAACAGTGAGGAGAGAGCCGGTAGTTTCAGTGTAAAACAGTGAGGAGAGTGCTGGGAGTTTCAATGTAAAACAGTGAGGAGAGTGCTGTGAATTTCAGTGTAAAAAACTGAGGGGAGACCTGGGAGTTTCAATGTAAAACAGTGAGGAGAGAGCTGGGAATTTCCGTGTAAAACAGTGAGGAGAGAGCTGGGACTTTCCGTGTAAAACAGTGAGGAGAGAGCTGGGAGTTTCAGTGTAAAACAGTCAGGAGAGAGCAGGGAATTTCAGTGTAAAACAGTGAGGAGAGAGCCAAGAGTTTCAGACTAAAAAAGTGAGGAGAGAGCCGGAGAGTTTCAGTGTAAAACAGTGAGGAGAGTGCTGGAGGTTTCATTGTAAAACAGTGAGGAGAGAGCTGGAGGTTTCAGGGTAAAACAGTGAGGAGACATCCGGGAGTTTCAGTGTAAAACAGTGAGGAGAGTGCTGGGAGATTCAGTGTAAAACATTGAAGAGATAGCGGGGAGTTCCAGTGTAAAACAATGAGGAGAGAGCCGGTAGTTTCAGTGAAAAACAGCGAGGCGGTGAGCCCGGAGTTTCAGTGTAAAACAGTGAGGAGAGAGTTGGGAGATTCAGTGTAAAACAGTGAGGAGAGAGCTGGAGGTTTCAGTGTAAAACAGAGACTGGAGAGCTGGGAGTTTAATTATAAAACAGTGAGGTGGGAGCTGGGAGTTTCAGTACAAATCAGTGAGGGGAGAGCTGGGAGTTTCTGTGTAAAACAGCTAGGAGAGAGCTGGGAGTTTCAGTGTAAAACAGTGAGGAGAGAGCTGGGAGTTTCAGTGTAAAACAGTGAGGAGAGTGCTGGGAGTTTCAATGTAAAACAGTGAGGAGAGTGCTGTGAGTTTCAGTGTAAAAAACTGAGGGGAGACCTGGGAGTTTCAATGTAAAACAGTGAGGAGAGAGCTGGGAATTTCCGTGTAAAACAGTGAGGAGAAAGCTGGGACTTTCCGTGTAAAACAGTGAGGAGAGAGCTGGGAGTTTCAGTGTAAAATAGTCAGGAGAGAGCAGGGAATTTCAGTGTAAAACAGTGAGGAGAGAGCCAAGAGTTTCAGACTAAAACAGTGAGGAGAGAGCCGGGGAGTTTCAGTGTAAAACAGTGAGGAGAGTGCTGGAGGTTTCATTGTAAAACAGTGAGAAGAGAGCTGGAGGTTTCAGGGTAAAACAGTGAGGAGACAGCCGGGAGTTTCAGTGTAAAACAGTGAGGAGAGTGCTGGGAGATTCAGTGTAAAACATTGAAGAGATAGCGGGGAGTTCCAGTGTAAAACAATGAGGAGAGAGCCGGGAGTTTCAGTGAAAAACAGCGAGGATAGAGCCGGGATTTTCAGTGTAAAACAGTGAGGAGAGAGCTGGGAGTTTCGGTGTAAAACAGTGAGGAGAGAGCTGGGAGTTTCAGTGTAAAGCTGTCAGGAGAGAACCGGGAGGGTCAGTGCAAAACAGTGAGGAGAGAGCTGGGAGTTTCAGTGTAAAGCAGTGAGGAGAGAGCTGGGAGTCTCAGTGTAAAACAGTGAGGAGAAAGCCACGAGTTTCAGTGCAAAATAGTGAGGAGGGAGCCGGGAGTTACAATGTGAAACAGTGAGGAGAGAGCTGGGAATTTCAGTGTAACACAGTGAGGAGAGAGCCGGCAGTTTCAGTGTAAAACAGTTAGGTGGGCGTCGGGGGTTTCAGTGAAAAACAGTGAGCAGAGAGCTGGGAGTTTCCGTGCAAAACTGTGAAGAGAGAGCAGGGAGTTTCAGTATAAAACGGCGAGGAGAGAACCGGGAGTTTCAGTGTATAATAGTGATGACAGAGCCGGGAGTTTCAGTGTAAAACAGTGAGGAGAAAGCAGGAGGTTTCAGTGTAAAACAGTGAGGATGGAGCTCGGAGTTTCAGTGTAAAACAGTGAAGAGAGAGCCGAGAGTTTCAGTGTAAAACAGCGAGGATAGAGACCGGAGTTTCAGTGAAAAACAGTGAGGAGAGAGTTGGGAGATTCATTGTAAAACAGTGAGGAGAGAGCTGGAGGTTTTAGTGTAAAATAGTGACTGGAGAGCTGGGAGTTTAATTGTAAAACAGTGAGGTGGGAGCTGGGAGTTTCAGTACAAATCAGTGAGGGGAGAGCTGGGAGTTTCTGTGTAAAACAGCTAGGAGAGAGCTGGGAGTTTCAGTGTAAAACAGTGAGGAGAGAGCTGGGAGTTTCAGTGTAAAACAGTGAGGAGAGTGCTGGGAGTTTCAATGTAAAACAGTGAGGAGAGTGCTGTGAGTTTCAGTGTAAAAAACTGAGGGGAGACCTGGGAGTTTCAATGTAAAACAGTGAGGAGAGAGCTGGGAATTTCCGTGTAAAACAGTGAGGAGAGAGCTGGGACTTTCCGTGTAAAACAGTGAGGAGAGAGCTGGGAGTTTCAGTGTAAAACAGTCAGGAGAGAGCAGGGAATTTCAGCGTAAAACTGTGAGGAGAGAGCCAAGAGTTTCAGACTAAAACAGTGAGGAGAGAGCCGGGGAGTTTCAGTGTAAAACAGTGAGGAGAGTGCTGGAGGTTTCATTGTAAAACAGTGAGGAGAGAGCTGGAGGTTTCAGGGTAAAACAGTGAGGAGACAGCCGTGAGTTTCAGTGTAAAACATTGAAGAGATAGCGGGGAGTTCGAGTGTAAAACAATGTGGAGAGAGCCAGGAGTTTCAGTGAAAAACAGCGAGGAGAGAGCCGGGAGTTTCAGTGTAAAACAGTGAGGAGAGAGCTGGGAGTTTCGGTGTAAAACAGTGAGGAGAGAGCTGGGAGTTTCAGTGTAAAGCAGTCAGGAGAGAACCGGGGAGTTTCAGTGTAAAACAGTGATGACAGAGCCGGGAGTTTCAGTGAAAAACAGTGAGGAGAGAGCTGGGAGTTTCAGTGTAAAAAGGTGAGGAGAGAACTGGGAGTTTCAGTGTAAAACAGTGAGGAGAGAGCTGGGAGTTTCCATGTAAAACAGTGCGGAGAGATCTGGGAGTTTCCGTGTAAAACAGTGAGGAGAGAGCTGGGAGTTTCAGTGTAAATCACCGAAGAGAGAAATGGGAAATTCGGCGTAAAACAGTGAGGAGAGAGCAGGGAGTTTCAGTGTATAGCAGCGAAGTGAGAGCTGGGAGATTCGGGGAAAAACTGTGAGGAGAGAGCAGGGAGTTTCAGGGTAAAACAGTGAGTAGAGTCCTGAAGGTTTCATTGTAAAACAGTGAGGAGAGAGCTGGGAGTATCAGTGTAAAACAGTGAGGAGAGAGCTGGGAGTTTCAGTGTAAAACAGTGAGGAGAGAGCTGGAGGTTTCAGTGTAAATCAATGAGGAGAGAGTTGGGAGTTTCAGTGCAAAGCAGTGAGGAGAGAGCTAAGAGTTTCAGTGTAAAAAAGTGAGGAGAGAGCAGGGACTTTCAGTGTAAAACAGTGAGGAGAGAGCTGGGAGTTTCCATGTAAAACAGTGAGGAAAGAGCTGGGAGTTTCAGTGTAAAACAGTGAGGAGAGAGCTGGAGGTTTCAGTGTCAAACAGTTAGGAGGGCATCGGGGGTTTCAGTGAAAAACAGCGAGGAGAGAGCTGGGAGTTTCAGTGTAAAACAGTGAGGAGGGAGCAGGGTGTTACAGTGTAAAACAGTGAGGAGAGGGCTGGGAGTTTCTGTATAAAACAGAGAGGAGAGAGCTGGGAGTTGCAGTGTTAAAGAGAGAGGAAAGAGCTGGGAGTTTCAGTGTTAAAACGTGAGGAGAGGGCTCTGAGTTTCAGTGTGAAACAGTGAGGTGGCACCGGGAGTTTCAGTATAAAACAGTGAGGAGTGAGCTTGGGGATTCAGTGTAAAACAGTGAGGAGAGAGCTGGGAGTTTCGGTGTAAAACAGTGAGGAGAGAGCTGGGAGTTTCAGTGTAAAGCAGTCAGGAGAGAACCGGAAGGGTCAGTGCAAAACAGTGAGGAGAGAGCTGGGAGTTTCAGTGTAAAGCAGTGAGTAGAGAGCTGGGAGTCTCAGTGTCAAACAATGAGGAGAGAGCTGGGAGTTTCAGTGTAAAACAGTGAGGAGAAAGCCACGAGTTTCAGTGCAAAATAGTGAGGAGGGAGCCGGGAGTTACAATGTAAAACAGTGAGGAGAGAGCTGGGAATTTCAGTGTAACACACTGAGGAGAGAGCCGGCAGTTTCAGTGTAAAACAGTTAGGTGGGCGTCGGGGGTTTCAGTGAAAAACAGTGAGCAGAGAGCTGGGAGTTTCCGTGCAAAACTGTGAAGAGAGAGCCGGGAGTTTCAGTGTAAAACAGCGAGGAGAGAGCCGGGAGTTTCAGTGTATAATAGTGATGACAGAGCCGGGAGTTTCAGTTTAAAACAGTGAGGAGAAAGCAGGAGCTTTCACTGTAAAACAGTGAGGATGGAGCTCGGAGTTTCAGTGTAAAACAGTGAAGAGAGAGCCGAGAGTTTCAGTGTAAAACAGCGAGGATAGAGACCGGAGTTTCAGTGAAAAACAGTGAGGAGAGAGTTGGGAGATTCAGTGTAAAACAGTGAGGAGAGAGCTGGAGGTTTTAGTGTAAAATAGTGACTGGAGAGCTGGGAGTTTAATTGTAAAACAGTGAGGTGGGAGCTGGGAGTTTCAGTACAAATCAGTGAGGGGAGAGCTGGGAGTTTCTGTGTAAAACAGCTAGGAGAGAGCTGGGAGTTTCAGTGTAAAACAGTGAGGAGAGAGCCGGTAGTTTCAGTGTAAAACAGTGAGGAGAGTGCTGGGAGTTTCAATGTAAAACAGTGAGGAGAGTGCTGTGAATTTCAGTGTAAAAAACTGAGGGGAGACCTGGGAGTTTCAATGTAAAACAGTGAGGAGAGAGCTGGGAATTTCCGTGTAAAACAGTGAGGAGAGAGCTGGGACTTTCCGTGTAAAACAGTGAGGAGAGAGCTGGGAGTTTCAGTGTAAAACAGTCAGGAGAGAGCAGGGAATTTCAGTGTAAAACAGTGAGGAGAGAGCCAAGAGTTTCAGACTAAAAAAGTGAGGAGAGAGCCGGAGAGTTTCAGTGTAAAACAGTGAGGAGAGTGCTGGAGGTTTCATTGTAAAACAGTGAGGAGAGAGCTGGAGGTTTCAGGGTAAAACAGTGAGGAGACATCCGGGAGTTTCAGTGTAAAACAGTGAGGAGAGTGCTGGGAGATTCAGTGTAAAACATTGAAGAGATAGCGGGGAGTTCCAGTGTAAAACAATGAGGAGAGAGCCGGTAGTTTCAGTGAAAAACAGCGAGGCGGTGAGCCCGGAGTTTCAGTGTAAAACAGTGAGGAGAGAGTTGGGAGATTCAGTGTAAAACAGTGAGGAGAGAGCTGGAGGTTTCAGTGTAAAACAGAGACTGGAGAGCTGGGAGTTTAATTATAAAACAGTGAGGTGGGAGCTGGGAGTTTCAGTACAAATCAGTGAGGGGAGAGCTGGGAGTTTCTGTGTAAAACAGCTAGGAGAGAGCTGGGAGTTTCAGTGTAAAACAGTGAGGAGAGAGCTGGGAGTTTCAGTGTAAAACAGTGAGGAGAGTGCTGGGAGTTTCAATGTAAAACAGTGAGGAGAGTGCTGTGAGTTTCAGTGTAAAAAACTGAGGGGAGACCTGGGAGTTTCAATGTAAAACAGTGAGGAGAGAGCTGGGAATTTCCGTGTAAAACAGTGAGGAGAAAGCTGGGACTTTCCGTGTAAAACAGTGAGGAGAGAGCTGGGAGTTTCAGTGTAAAATAGTCAGGAGAGAGCAGGGAATTTCAGTGTAAAACAGTGAGGAGAGAGCCAAGAGTTTCAGACTAAAACAGTGAGGAGAGAGCCGTGGAGTTTCAGTGTAAAACAGTGAGGAGAGTGCTGGAGGTTTCATTGTAAAACAGTGAGAAGAGAGCTGGAGGTTTCAGGGTAAAACAGTGAGGAGACAGCCGGGAGTTTCAGTGTAAAACAGTGAGGAGAGTGCTGGGAGATTCAGTGTAAAACATTGAAGAGATAGCGGGGAGTTCCAGTGTAAAACAATGAGGAGAGAGCCGGGAGTTTCAGTGAAAAACAGCGAGGATAGAGCCGGGATTTTCAGTGTAAAACAGTGAGGAGAGAGCTGGGAGTTTCGGTGTAAAACAGTGAGGAGAGAGCTGGGAGTTTCAGTGTAAAGCTGTCAGGAGAGAACCGGGAGGGTCAGTGCAAAACAGTGAGGAGAGAGCTGGGAGTTTCAGTGTAAAGCAGTGAGGAGAGAGCTGGGAGTCTCAGTGTAAAACAGTGAGGAGAAAGCCACGAGTTTCAGTGCAAAATAGTGAGGAGGGAGCCGGGAGTTACAATGTGAAACAGTGAGGAGAGAGCTGGGAATTTCAGTGTAACACAGTGAGGAGAGAGCCGGCAGTTTCAGTGTAAAACAGTTAGGTGGGCGTCGGGGGTTTCAGTGAAAAACAGTGAGCAGAGAGCTGGGAGTTTCCGTGCAAAACTGTGAAGAGAGAGCAGGGAGTTTCAGTATAAAACGGCGAGGAGAGAACCGGGAGTTTCAGTGTATAATAGTGATGACAGAGCCGGGAGTTTCAGTGTAAAACAGTGAGGAGAAAGCAGGAGGTTTCAGTGTAAAACAGTGAGGATGGAGCTCGGAGTTTCAGTGTAAAACAGTGAAGAGAGAGCCGAGAGTTTCAGTGTAAAACAGCGAGGAGAGAGCCCGGAGTTTCAGTGAAAAACAGTGAGGAGAGAGTTGGGAGATTCAGTGTAAAACAGTGAGGAGAGAGCTGGAGGTTTTAGTGTAAAATAGTGACTGGAGAGCTGGGAGTTTAATTGTAAAACAGTGAGGTGGGAGCTGGGAGTTTCAGTACAAATCAGTGAGGGGAGAGCTGGGAGTTTCTGTGTAAAACAGTTAGGAGAGAGCTGGGAGTTTCAGTGTAAAACAGTGAGGAGAGAGCTGGGAGTTTCAGTGTAAAACAGTGAGGAGAGTGCTGGGAGTTTCAATGTAAAACAGTGAGGAGAGTGCTGTGAGTTTCAGTGTAAAAAACTGAGGGGAGACCTGGGAGTTTCAATGTAAAACAGTGAGGAGAGAGCTGGGAATTTCCGTGTAAAACAGTGAGGAGAGAGCTGGGACTTTCCGTGTAAAACAGTGAGGAGAGAGCTGGGAGTTTCAGTGTAAAACAGTCAGGAGAGAGCAGGGAATTTCAGCGTTAAACTGTGAGGAGAGAGCCAAGAGTTTCAGACTAAAACAGTGAGGAGAGAGCCGGGGAGTTTCAGTGTAAAACAGTGAGGAGAGTGCTGGAGGTTTCATTGTAAAACAGTGAGGAGAGAGCTGGAGGTTTCAGGGTAAAACAGTGAGGAGACAGCCGTGAGTTTCAGTGTAAAACATTGAAGAGATAGCGGGGAGTTCGAGTGTAAAACAATGAGGAGAGAGCCGGGAGTTTCAGTGAAAAACAGCGAGGAGAGAGCCGGGAGTTTCAGTGTAAAACAGTGAGGAGAGAGCTGGGAGTTTCGGTGTAAAACAGTGAGGAGAGAGCTGGGAGTTTCAGTGTAAAGCAGTCAGGAGAGAACCGGGAGGGTCAGTGCAAAACAGTGAGGAGAGAGCTGGGAGGTTCAGTGTAAAGCAGTGAGGAGAGAGCTGGGAGTCTCAGTGTCAAACAATGAGGAGAGAGCTGGGAGTTTCAGTGTAAAACAGTGAGGAGAAAGCCACGAGTTTCAGTGCAAAATAGTGAGGAGGGAGCCGGGAGTTACAATGTAAAACAGTGAGGAGAGAGCTGGGAATTTCAGTGTAACACAGTGAGGAGAGAGCTGGGACTTTCCGTGTAAAACAGTGAGGAGAGTGCTGGGAGATTCAGTGTAAAACATTGAAGAGATAGCGGGGAGTTCCAGTGTAAAACAATGAGGAGAGAGCCGGGAGTTTCAGTGAAAAACAGTAAGGAGAGAGCCGGGAGTTTCAGTGTAAAACAGTGAGGAGAGAGCTGAAGGTTTCAGTGTAAAACAGTGAGGAGAGAGCCTGGAGTTTCAACGTAAACAACGAGGGGAGAGCCGGGGGTTTCAGTGTAAAACAGTGAGGAGAGAGCCGGGGAGTTTCAGTGTAAAACAGTGAGGAGAGTGCTGGAGGTTTCATTGTAAAACAGTGAGGAGAGAGCTGGAGGGTTCAGGGTAAAACAGTGAGGAGAGAGCTGGGAGATTCAGTGTAAAACATTGAAGAGATAGCGGGGAGTTCCAGTGTGAAACAATGAGGAGAGAGCCGGGAGTTTCAGTGAAAAACAGCGAGGAGAGAGCCGGGAGTTTCAGTGTAAAACAGTGAGGAGAGAGCTGCAGGTTTCAGTGTCAATCAGTGAGGAGAGAGCTGGGAGTTTCACTGTAAAACAGTGAGGAGAGAGCTGGGAGTTTCAGTGTTAAACAGCGAGGAGAGTGCTGGGAGTTTCAGTTTATAACAGTGAGGAGAGAGCTGGAGGTTAAAGTGTCAAACAGTGAGGAGAGAGCTGGGAGTTTCGTTGTTTTAAACAATGAGGGAAGAGTTGGGAGATTCAGTGTAAAACAGTGAGGAGAGAGCTGGGAGTTTCAGTGTAAAACAGTGAGGAGAGAGCTGGAAGTTTCAGTGTAAAACAGCGAGGAGAGAGCTGGAGTTTTCAGTGTAAAACAGCGAGGACAGAGCTCGGAGTTTTAGTGTTTAAAATAGTGAGGAGAGAGTTGGGAGTTTCAGTGTATAACAGCGAGGAGAGTGCTTGGAGTTTCATTGCAAAACAGGGAGGAGAGAGCTGGGAGTTTCAGTGTTTAAAACAGTGAGGAGAGAGTTGGGAGTATCAGTGTAAATCTGGGAGGAGAGAGCTCGGAGTTTCATTGTTAAAAACAGTGAGGAGAGAGTTGGGAGTTTCAGTGAAAAACAGCGAGGAGAGTGCTGGGAGTTTCAGTGTAAAACACTGTGGAGTGAGCTGGAGGTTTCAGTGTCAGACCGTGAGGTGAGAGCCGGGAATTTCAGTGTACAACAGTGAGGAGAGAGCAGGGAGTTTCAGTGTATAACAGTGAGGAGAGAGCTGGGAGTTTCAGTGTAAAACAGTGAGGAGAGAGCCGGTAGTTTCAGTGTAAAACAGTGAGGAGAGAGCCGGGATTTTCAGTGTAAAACAGTGAGGAGAGAACCTGGAGTTTCAGTGCAAAACAGTGAGGAGAGAACAGGGGGTTTCAGTGTAAAACAGTGAGGAGAGAGCTAGGAGTTTCTATGTAAAACAGTGAGGAGAGTACCGGGAGTTTCAGTGTAAAGCAGTGATGAGTGAGCCGGGAATTTCAGGGTAAAACAGTGAGGAGAGAGCTGAAGGTTTCAGATTAAAACAGTGAGGAGAGAGCCGGGAGTTTCAGTGTACAACAGTGAGGAGAGAGCAGGGAGTTTCAGTATAAAACAGTGAGGAGTGAGCACGGAGTTTCAGTTTAAAACAGTGAGGAGAGAGCTGGCAGTTTCAGTGAAAAACAGTGAGGATAGAGCTGGGAGTTTAATTGTAAAACAGTGAGGAGAAACCTGGGAGTTTCAGTGTAAAACAGTGAAGAGATTGCTGGGAGTTTCGGGGTAAAACTGTGAGGAGAGAGCTGGGAGTTTCTGTGTAAAACAGTGAGGAGAGAGCTGGAGGATTCAGTGAAAAACAGTGAGGAGAGAGCTCGGAGTTTCAGTGTAAAACAGCGAAGAGATTGCAGGGAGTTTCAGTGTAAAACAGCGAGGAGAGAGCCGGGGGTTTCAGTGTAAAACAGTGATGAGAGAGCCGGGAGTTTCAGTGTAAAACAGTAAGGAGAGAGCTGCAGGTTTCAGTGTAAAACAGTGAGGAGAGAGCCGGGAGTTTCAGTGTCAAACAGTGAGGAGAGAGCTGGGAGTTTCAGTGTGAAACAGTGAGGAGAAAGCCGCGAGTTTCAGTTTAAAACATTGAGGAGAACGCCGGGAGTTTCAATGTAAAGCAGTGAGGAGAGAGCCGGAAGTTAGTGCTAAACTCAGGAGAGCGTCGGGGGTTTCAGTGATAATCAGTGAGGAGTATGCCGGGAGTTACAGTGTAAACCTGTGAGGGGCAGGGAATTTCTGTGTTTAAAACAGTGAGCAGAGAGCCAGGAGTATCAGTGTAAAACAGTGAGGAGACAGCCAGTTTCAGTGTTTAAAACAGCCAGTAGAGCGTCTGGAGTTTCAGTGTAAAACAGCGTAGAGTGTGCCGGGAGTTACAGTAAAACACTGAGGAGAGTGCTGGGAGATTCAGCGCTTAAAACCTCGAGGAGAGAGTTGTGTGTTTGTCTTTAAAGCAGTGAGCGGAGAGCTGGTAGTATCAATGATTAAAACTGGAAGGAGAGTGCAGGAAGTCCACTGTTTATAACAGTGAGGAGGGAGCACTGTATTTGTATCTAAAGCTGTGAGGGGAGAGCTGGGAGTATCAGTAATTAAAATAGCAAGGAGAGTACGGGACGTCCACGGTTTAAAACAGCGAGCTGAGATCTGGGCGTTTCAGTGTAAAACAGCGAGGAGAGAGCTGGGAGTTTCAGTGTAAAACAGTGAGGAGAGAGCTGGGAGTTTCAGTGTAAAACAGTGAGGAGAGAGCCGGGAGTTTCAGTGTAAAACAGTGAGGAGATAGCTGGGAGTTTCAATGTAAAACAGCGAGGAGATTGCTGGGAGTTTCAGTGTAAAACACTGAGGAGAGAGCTGGGAGTTTCACTGTAAAACAGTGAGTAGAGAGCTGGGAGTTTCCATGTAAAACAGCGAGGAGAGAACCGGGAGATTCAGTGTAAAACAGTGAGGAGAGAGCCGGCAGATTCAGTGTAAAACAGTTAGTAGAGCGTCGGGGGTTTCAGTGAAAAACAGCGAGGAGAGAGCTGGGAGTTTCAGTGTAAAACAGTAGGCAGAGAGCTGGGAGTTTCTGTGCAAAACAGTGAGGAGAGAGCCGGGGGTTTCAGTGTAAAAGAGTGAGGAGAGAGCCGGGAGTTTCAGTGTAAAACAGTGAGGAGAGAACCGGGAGTTTCAGTGTAAAACAGTGAGGAGAGAGCCGGCAGTTTCAGTGTAAAACAGTGAGGAGGGAGCAGGGAGTTACAGTGAAAAACAGTGAGGAGAGGGCTGGGAGTTTCTGTGTAAAACAGAGAGGAGAGAGCTGGGAGTTGCAGTGTTAAAGAGACAGGAAAGAGCTGGGAGTTTCAGTGTTAAAACGTGAGGAGAGGGCTCTGAGTTTCAGTGTGAAACAGTGAGGTGGCACCGGGAGTTTCAGTATAAAACAGTGAGGAGTGAGCTTGGGGTTTCAGTGTAAAACAGTGAGGAGAGAGCTGGGAGTTTCGGTGCAAAACAGTGAGGAGAGAGCTGGGAGTTTCAGTGTAAAGCAGTCAGGAGAGAACCGGGAGGGTCAGTGCAAAACAGTGAGGAGAGAGCTGGGAGTTTCAGTGTAAAGCAGTGAGGAGAGAGCTGGGAGTCTCAGTGTCAAACAATGAGTAGAGAGCTGGGAGTTTCAGTGTAAAACAGTGAGGAGAGAGCAGGGAGTTACAGTGTAAAACAGCGAGGAGAGAACCGGGAGTTTCAGTGTAAAACAGTTAGGAGGGCATCGGGGGTTTCAGTGAAAAACAGCGAGGAGAGAGCTGGGAGTTTCAGTGTAAAACAGTGAGGAGAGAGCAGGGAGTTACAGTGTAAAACAGCGAGGAGAGAACCGGGAGTTTCAGTGTATAATAGTGATGACAGAGCCGGGAGTTTCAGTGTAAAACAGTGAGGAGAAAGCAGGAGGTTTCAGTGTAAAACAGTGAGGATGGAGCTCGGAGTTTCAGTGTAAAACAGTGAAGAGAGAGCCGAGAGTTTCAGTGTAAAACAGCGAGGAGAGAGCCCGGGGTTTCAGTGAAAAACAGTGAGGAGAGAGTTGGGAGATTCAGTGTAAAACAGTGAGGAGAGAGCTGGAGGTTTCAGTGTAAAACAGAGACTGGAGAGCTGGGAGTTTAATTGTAAAACAGTGAGGTGGGAGCTGGGAGTTTCAGTACAAATCAGTGAGGGGAGAGCTGGGAGTTTCAGTGTAAAACAGTGAGGAGAGTGCTGTGAGTTTCAGTGTAAAAAACTGAGGGGAGACCTGGGAGTTTCAATGTAAAACAGTGAGGAGAGAGCTGGGAATTTCCGTGTAAAACAGTGAGGAGAGAGCTGGGACTTTCCGTGTAAAACAGTGAGGAGAGAGCTGGGAGTTTCAGTGTAAAACAGTCTGGAGAGAGCAGGGAATTTCAGTGTAAAACAGTGAGGAGAGAGCCAAGAGTTTCAGACTAAAACAGTGAGGAGAGAGCCGGCGAGTTTCAGTGTAAAACAGTGAGGAGAGTGCTGGAGGTTTCATTGTAAAACAGTGAGGAGAGAGCTGGAGGTTTCAGGGTAAAACAGTGAGGAGACAGCCGGGAGTTTCAGTGTAAAACAGTGAGGAGAGTGCTGGGAGATTCAGTGTAAAACATTGAAGAGATAGCGGGGAGTTCCAGTGTAAAACAATGAGGAGAGAGCCGGTAGTTTCAGTGAAAAACAGCGTGGAGAGAGCCGGGAGTTTCAGTGTAAAACAGTGAGGAGAGAGTTGGGAGATTCAGTGTAAAACAGTGAGGAGAGAGCTGGAGGTTTCAGTGTAAAACAGAGACTGGAGAGCTGGGAGTTTAATTATAAAACAGTGAGGTGGGAGCTGGGAGTTTCAGTACAAATCAGTGAGGGGAGAGCTGGGAGTTTCTGTGTAAAATAGTTAGGAGAGAGCTGGGAGTTTCAGTGTAAAACAGTGAGGAGAGTGCTGGGAGTTTCAATGTAAAACAGTGAGGAGAGTACTGTGAGTTTCAGTGTAAAAAACTGAGGGGAGACCTGGGAGTTTCAATGTAAAACAGTGAGGAGAGAGCTGGGAATTTCCGTGTAAAAAAGTGAGGAGAGAGCTGGGACTTTCCGTGTAAAACAGTGAGGAGAGAGCTGGGAGTTTCAGTGTAAAACAGTCAGGAGAGAGCAGGGAATTTCAGTGTAAAACAGTGAGGAGAGAGCCAAGAGTTTCAGACTAAAACAGTGAGGAGAGAGCCGGGGAGTTTCAGTGTAAAACAGTGAGGAGAGTGCTGGAGGTTTCAGTGTAAAACAGTGACGATGGAGCTCGGAGTTTCAGTGTAAAACAGTGAAGAGAGAGCCGAGAGTTTCAGTGTAAAACAGCGAGGAGAGAGCCCGGAGTTTCAGTGAAAAACAGTGAGGAGAGAGTTGGGAGATTCAGTGTAAAACAGTGAGGAGAGAGCTGCAGGTTTTAGTGTAAAATAGTGACTGGAGAGCTGGGAGTTTAATTGTAAAACAGTGAGGTGGGAGCTGGGAGTTTCAGTACAAATCAGTGAGGGGAGAGCTGGGAGTTTCTGTGTAAAACAGCTAGGAGAGAGCTGGGAGTTTCAGTGTAAAACAGTGAGGAGAGAGCCGGCAGTTTCAGTGTAAAACAGTTAGGAGGGCATCGGGGGTTTCAGTGAAAAACAGCGAGGAGAGAGCTGGGAGTTTCAGTGTAAAACAGTGAGGAGAGAGCAGGGAGTTACAGTGTAAAACAGCGAGGAGAGAACCGGGAGTTTCAGTGTATAATAGTGATGACAGAGCCGGGAGTTTCAGTGTAAAACAGTGAGGAGAAAGCAGGAGGTTTCAGTGTAAAACAGTGAGGATGGAGCTCGGAGTTTCAGTGTAAAACAGTGAAGAGAGAGCCGAGAGTTTCAGTGTAAAACAGCGAGGAGAGAGCCCGGAGTTTCAGTGAAAAACAGTGAGGAGAGAGTTGGGAGATTCAGTGTAAAACAGTGAGGAGAGAGCTGGAGGTTTCAGTGTAAAACAGAGACTGGAGAGCTGGGAGTTTAATTGTAAAACAGTGAGGTGGGAGCTGGGAGTTTCAGTACAAATCAGTGAGGGGAGAGCTGGGAGTTTCAGTGTAAAACAGTGAGGAGAGTGCTGGGAGTTTCAATGTAAAACAGTGAGGAGAGTGCTGTGAGTTTCAGTGTAAAAAACTGAGGGGAGACCTGGGAGTTTCAATGTAAAACAGTGAGGAGAGAGCTGGGAATTTCCGTGTAAAACAGTGAGGAGAGAGCTGGGACTTTCCGTGTAAAACAGTGAGGAGAGAGCTGGGAGTTTCAGTGTAAAACAGTCTGGAGAGAGCAGGGAATTTCAGTGTAAAACAGTGAGGAGAGAGCCAAGAGTTTCAGACTAAAACAGTGAGGAGAGAGCCGGCGAGTTTCAGTGTAAAACAGTGAGGAGAGTGCTGGAGGTTTCATTGTAAAACAGTGAGGAGAGAGCTGGAGGTTTCAGGGTAAAACAGTGAGGAGACAGCCGGGAGTTTCAGTGTAAAACAGTGAGGAGAGTGCTGGGAGATTCAGTGTAAAACATTGAAGAGATAGCGGGGAGTTCCAGTGTAAAACAATGAGGAGAGAGCCGGTAGTTTCAGTGAAAAACAGCGTGGAGAGAGCCGGGAGTTTCAGTGTAAAACAGTGAGGAGAGAGTTGGGAGATTCAGTGTAAAACAGTGAGGAGAGAGCTGGAGGTTTAAGTGTAAAACAGAGACTGGAGAGCTGGGAGTTTAATTATAAAACAGTGAGGTGGGAGCTGGGAGTTTCAGTACAAATCAGTGAGGGGAGAGCTGGGAGTTTCTGTGTAAAATAGTTAGGAGAGAGCTGGGAGTTTCAGTGTAAAACAGTGAGGAGAGAGCTGGGAGTTTCAGTGTAAAACAGTGAGGAGAGTGCTGGGAGTTTCAATGTAAAACAGTGAGGAGAGCACTGTGAGTTTCAGTGTAAAAAACTGAGGGGAGACCTGGGAGTTTCAATGTAAAACAGTGAGGAGAGAGCTGGGAATTTCCGTGTAAAAAAGTGAGGAGAGAGCTGGGACTTTCCGTGTAAAACAGTGAGGAGAGAGCTGGGAGTTTCAGTGTAAAACAGTCAGGAGAGAGCAGGGAATTTCAGTGTAAAACAGTGAGGAGAGAGCCAAGAGTTTCAGACTAAAACAGTGAGGAGAGAGCCGGGGAGTTTCAGTGTAAAACAGTGAGGAGAGTGCTGGAGGTTTCAGTGTAAAACAGTGACGATGGAGCTCGGAGTTTCAGTGTAAAACAGTGAAGAGAG
Source organism: Cetorhinus maximus (assembly GCF_964194155.1). Lineage (NCBI taxonomy): Eukaryota > Metazoa > Chordata > Chondrichthyes > Lamniformes > Cetorhinidae > Cetorhinus > Cetorhinus maximus. The sequence goes on from NW_027596521.1 coordinate 198,735, forward strand.
AGCCGAGAGTTTCAGTGTAAAACAGCGAGGAGAGAGCCCGGAGTTTCAGTGAAAAACAGTGAGGAGAGAGTTGGGAGATTCAGTGTAAAACAGTGAGGAGAGAGCTGGAGGTTTTAGTGTAAAATAGTGACTGGAGAGCTGGGAGTTTAATTGTAAAACAGTGAGGTGGGAGCTGGGAGTTTCAGTACAAATCAGTGAGGGGAGAGCTGGGAGTTTCTGTGTAAAACAGCTAGGAGAGAGCTGGGAGTTTCAGTGTAAAACAGTGAGGAGAGAGCTGGGAGTTTCAGTGTAAAACAGTGAGGAGAGTGCTGGGAGTTTCAATGTAAAACAGTGAGGAGAGTGCTGTGAGTTTCAGTGTAAAAAACTGAGGGGAGACCTGGGAGTTTCAATGTAAAACAGTCAGGAGAGGGCTGGGAATTTCCGTGTAAAACAGTGAGGAGAGAGCTGGGACTTTCCGTGTAAAACAGTGAGGAGAGAGCTGGGAGTTTCAGTGTAAAACAGTCAGGAGAGAGCAGGGAATTTCAGTGTAAAACAGTGAGGAGAGAGCCAAGAGTTTCAGACTAAAACAGTGAGGAGGGAGCCGGGGAGTTTCAGTGTAAAACAGTGAGGAGAGTGCTGGAGGTTTCATTGTAAAACAGTGAGGAGAGAGCTGGAGGTTTCAGGGTAAAACAGTGAGGAGACAGCCGGGAGTTTCAGTGTAAAACAGTGAGGAGAGAGCTGGGAGATTCAGTGTAAAACATTGAAGAGATAGCGGGGAGTTCCAGTGTGAAACAATGAGGAGAGAGCCGGGAGTTTCAGTGAAAAACAGCGAGGAGAGAGCCGGGAGTTTCAGTGTAAAACAGTGAGGAGAGAGCTGGAGGTTTCATTGTCAAACAGTGAGGAGAGAGCTCGGAGTTTCACTGTAAAACAGTGAGGAGAGAGCTGGGAGTTTCAGTGTTAAACAGCGAGGAGAGTGCTGGGAGTTTCAGTTTATAAAAGTGAGGAGAGAGCTGGAGGTTAAAGTGTCAAACAGTGAGGAGAGAGCTGGGAGTTTCGTTGTTTAAAACAATGAGGGAAGAGTTGGGAGATTCAGTGTAAAACAGTGAGGAGAGAGCTGGGAGTTTCAGTGTAAAACAGTGAGGAGAGAGCTGGAAGTTTCAGTGTAAAACAGCGAGGACAGAGCTCGGAGTTTTAGTGTTTAAAATAGTGAGGAGAGAGTTGGGAGTTTCAGTGTATAACAGCGAGGAGAGTGCTTGGAGATTCATTGTGAAACAGGGAGGAGAGAGCTGGGAGTTTCAGTGTTTAAAACAGTGAGGAGAGAGTTGGGAGTATCAGTGTAAATCTGGGAGGAGAGAGCTCGGAGTTTCATTGTTAAAAACAGTGAGGAGAGAGTTGGGAGTTTCAGTGAAAAACAGCGAGGAGAGTGCTGGGAGTTTCAGTGTAAAACACTGTGGAGTGAGCTGGAGGTTTCAGTGTCAGACCGTGAGGTGAGAGCCGGGAGTTTCAGTGTACAACAGTGAGGAGAGAGCAGGGAGTTTCAGTGTATAACAGTGAGGAGAGAGCTGGGAGTTTCAGAGTAAAACAGTGAGGAGAGAGCCTGTAGTTTCAGTGTAAAACAGTGAGGAGAGAGCCGGGATTTTCAGTGTAAAACAGTGAGGAGAGAACCTGGAGTTTCAGTGCAAAACAGTGAGGAGAGAACAGGGGGTTTCAGTGTAAAACAGTGAGGAGAGAGCTAGGAGTATCTATGTAAAACAGTGAGGAGAGTACCGGGAGTTTCAGTGTAAAACAGTGATGAGTGAGCCGGGAATTTCAGGGTAAAACAGTGAGGAGAGAGCTGGGAATTTCCGTGTAAAACAGTGAGGAGAGAGCTGGGACTTTCCGTGTAAAACAGTGAGGAGAGAGCTGGGAGTTTCAGTGTAAAACAGTCAGGAGAGAGCAGGGAATTTCAGTGTAAAACAGTGAGGAGAGAGCCAAGAGTTTCAGACTAAAACAGTGAGGAGAGAGCCGGGGAGTTTCAGTGTAAAACAGTGAGGAGAGTGCTGGAGGTTTCATTGTAAAACAGTGAGGAGAGAGCTGGAGGTTTCAGGGTAAAACAGTGAGGAGACAGCCGGGAGTTTCAGTGTAAAACAGTGAGGAGAGTGCTGGGAGATTCAGTGTAAAACATTGAAGAGATAGCGGGGAGTTCCAGTGTAAAACAATGAGGAGAGAGCCGGTAGTTTCAGTGAATAACAGCGTGGAGAGAGCCGGGAGTTTCAGTGTAAAACAGTGAGGAGAGAGTTGGGAGATTCAGTGTAAAACAGTGAGGAGAGAGCTGGAGGTTTCAGTGTAAAACAGAGACTGGAGAGCTGGGAGTTTAATTATAAAACAGTGAGGTGGGAGCTGGGAGTTTCAGTACGAATCAGTGAGGGGAGAGCTGGGAGTTTCTGTGTAAAACAGCTAGGAGAGAGCTGGGAGTTTCAGTGTAAAACAGTGAGGAGAGAGCTGGGAGTTTCAGTGTAAAACAGTGAGGAGAGTGCTGGGAGTTTCAATGTAAAACAGTGAGGAGAGTACTGTGAGTTTCAGTGTAAAAAACTGAGGGGAGACCTGGGGGTTTCAATGTAAAACAGTGAGGAGAGAGCTGGGAATTTCCGTGTAAAAAAGTGAGGAGAGAGCTGGGACTTTCCGTGTAAAACAGTGAGGAGAGAGCTGGGAGTTTCAGTGTAAAACAGTCAGGAGAGAGCAGGGAATTTCAGTGTAAAACAGTGAGGAGAGAGCCAAGAGTTTCAGACTAAAACAGTGAGGAGAGAGCCGGGGAGTTTCAGTGTAAAACAGTGAGGAGAGTGCTGGAGGTTTCAGTGTAAAACAGTGACGATGGAGCTCGGAGTTTCAGTGTAAAACAGTGAAGAGAGAGCCGAGAGTTTCAGTGTAAAACAGCGAGGAGAGAGCCCGGAGTTTCAGTGAAAAACAGTGAGGAGAGAGTTGGGAGATTCAGTGTAAAACAGTGAGGAGAGAGCTGCAGGTTTTAGTGTAAAATAGTGACTGGAGAGCTGGGAGTTTAATTGTAAAACAGTGAGGTGGGAGCTGGGAGTTTCAGTACAAATCAGTGAGGGGAGAGCTGGGAGTTTCTGTGTAAAACAGCTAGGAGAGAGCTGGGAGTTTCAGTGTAAAACAGTGAGGAGAGAGCTGGGAGTTTCAGTGTAAAACAGAGACTGGAGAGCTGGGAGTTTAATTGTAAAACAGTGAGGTGGGAGCTGGGAGTTTCAGTACAAATCAGTGAGGGGAGAGCTGGGAGTTTCAGTGTAAAACAGTGAGGAGAGTGCTGTGAGTTTCAGTGTAAAAAACTGAGGGGAGACCTGGGAGTTTCAATGTAAAACAGTGAGGAGAGAGCTGGGAATTTCCGTGTAAAACAGTGAGGAGAGAGCTGGGACTTTCCGTGTAAAACAGTGAGGAGAGAGCTGGGAGTTTCAGTGTAAAACAGTCTGGAGAGAGCAGGGAATTTCAGTGTAAAACAGTGAGGAGAGAGCCAAGAGTTTCAGACTAAAACAGTGAGGAGAGAGCCGGCGAGTTTCAGTGTAAAACAGTGAGGAGAGTGCTGGAGGTTTCATTGTAAAACAGTGAGGAGAGAGCTGGAGGTTTCAGGGTAAAACAGTGAGGAGACAGCCGGGAGTTTCAGTGTAAAACAGTGAGGAGAGTGCTGGGAGATTCAGTGTAAAACATTGAAGAGATAGCGGGGAGTTCCAGTGTAAAACAATGAGGAGAGAGCCGGTAGTTTCAGTGAAAAACAGCGTGGAGAGAGCCGGGAGTTTCAGTGTAAAACAGTGAGGAGAGAGTTGGGAGATTCAGTGTAAAACAGTGAGGAGAGAGCTGGAGGTTTCAGTGTAAAACAGAGACTGGAGAGCTGGGAGTTTAATTATAAAACAGTGAGGTGGGAGCTGGGAGTTTCAGTACAAATCAGTGAGGGGAGAGCTGGGAGTTTCTGTGTAAAATAGTTAGGAGAGAGCTGGGAGTTTCAGTGTAAAACAGTGAGGAGAGAGCTGGGAGTTTCAGTGTAAAACAGTGAGGAGAGTGCTGGGAGTTTCAATGTAAAACAGTGAGGAGAGTACTGTGAGTTTCAGTGTAAAAAACTGAGGGGAGACCTGGGAGTTTCAATGTAAAACAGTGAGGAGAGAGCTGGGAATTTCCGTGTAAAAAAGTGAGGAGAGAGCTGGGACTTTCCGTGTAAAACAGTGAGGAGAGAGCTGGGAGTTTCAGTGTAAAACAGTCAGGAGAGAGCAGGGAATTTCAGTGTAAAACAGTGAGGAGAGAGCCAAGAGTTTCAGACTAAAACAGTGAGGAGAGAGCCGGGGAGTTTCAGTGTAAAACAGTGAGGAGAGTGCTGGAGGTTTCAGTGTAAAACAGTGACGATGGAGCTCGGAGTTTCAGTGTAAAACAGTGAAGAGAGAGCCGAGAGTTTCAGTGTAAAACAGCGAGGAGAGAGCCCGGAGTTTCAGTGAAAAACAGTGAGGAGAGAGTTGGGAGATTCAGTGTAAAACAGTGAGGAGAGAGCTGCAGGTTTTAGTGTAAAATAGTGACTGGAGAGCTGGGAGTTTAATTGTAAAACAGTGAGGTGGGAGCTGGGAGTTTCAGTACAAATCAGTGAGGGGAGAGCTGGGAGTTTCTGTGTAAAACAGCTAGGAGAGAGCTGGGAGTTTCAGTGTAAAACAGTGAGGAGAGAGCCGGCAGTTTCAGTGTAAAACAGTTAGGAGGGCATCGGGGGTTTCAGTGAAAAACAGCGAGGAGAGAGCTGGGAGTTTCAGTGTAAAACAGTGAGGAGAGAGCAGGGAGTTACAGTGTAAAACAGCGAGGAGAGAACCGGGAGTTTCAGTGTATAATAGTGATGACAGAGCCGGGAGTTTCAGTGTAAAACAGTGAGGAGAAAGCAGGAGGTTTCAGTGTAAAACAGTGAGGATGGAGCTCGGAGTTTCAGTGTAAAACAGTGAAGAGAGAGCCGAGAGTTTCAGTGTAAAACAGCGAGGAGAGAGCCCGGAGTTTCAGTGAAAAACAGTGAGGAGAGAGTTGGGAGATTCAGTGTAAAACAGTGAGGAGAGAGCTGGAGGTTTCAGTGTAAAACAGAGACTGGAGAGCTGGGAGTTTAATTGTAAAACAGTGAGGTGGGAGCTGGGAGTTTCAGTACAAATCAGTGAGGGGAGAGCTGGGAGTTTCAGTGTAAAACAGTGAGGAGAGTGCTGGGAGTTTCAATGTAAAACAGTGAGGAGAGTGCTGTGAGTTTCAGTGTAAAAAACTGAGGGGAGACCTGGGAGTTTCAATGTAAAACAGTGAGGAGAGAGCTGGGAATTTCCGTGTAAAACAGTGAGGAGAGAGCTGGGACTTTCCGTGTAAAACAGTGAGGAGAGAGCTGGGAGTTTCAGTGTAAAACAGTCTGGAGAGAGCAGGGAATTTCAGTGTAAAACAGTGAGGAGAGAGCCAAGAGTTTCAGACTAAAACAGTGAGGAGAGAGCCGGCGAGTTTCAGTGTAAAACAGTGAGGAGAGTGCTGGAGGTTTCATTGTAAAACAGTGAGGAGAGAGCTGGAGGTTTCAGGGTAAAACAGTGAGGAGACAGCCGGGAGTTTCAGTGTAAAACAGTGAGGAGAGTGCTGGGAGATTCAGTGTAAAACATTGAAGAGATAGCGGGGAGTTCCAGTGTAAAACAATGAGGAGAGAGCCGGTAGTTTCAGTGAAAAACAGCGTGGAGAGAGCCGGGAGTTTCAGTGTAAAACAGTGAGGAGAGAGTTGGGAGATTCAGTGTAAAACAGTGAGGAGAGAGCTGGAGGTTTAAGTGTAAAACAGAGACTGGAGAGCTGGGAGTTTAATTATAAAACAGTGAGGTGGGAGCTGGGAGTTTCAGTACAAATCAGTGAGGGGAGAGCTGGGAGTTTCTGTGTAAAATAGTTAGGAGAGAGCTGGGAGTTTCAGTGTAAAACAGTGAGGAGAGAGCTGGGAGTTTCAGTGTAAAACAGTGAGGAGAGTGCTGGGAGTTTCAATGTAAAACAGTGAGGAGAGCACTGTGAGTTTCAGTGTAAAAAACTGAGGGGAGACCTGGGAGTTTCAATGTAAAACAGTGAGGAGAGAGCTGGGAATTTCCGTGTAAAAAAGTGAGGAGAGAGCTGGGACTTTCCGTGTAAAACAGTGAGGAGAGAGCTGGGAGTTTCAGTGTAAAACAGTCAGGAGAGAGCAGGGAATTTCAGTGTAAAACAGTGAGGAGAGAGCCAAGAGTTTCAGACTAAAACAGTGAGGAGAGAGCCGGGGAGTTTCAGTGTAAAACAGTGAGGAGAGTGCTGGAGGTTTCAGTGTAAAACAGTGACGATGGAGCTCGGAGTTTCAGTGTAAAACAGTGAAGAGAGAGCCGAGAGTTTCAGTGTAAAACAGCGAGGAGAGAGCCCGGAGTTTCAGTGAAAAACAGTGAGGAGAGAGTTGGGAGATTCAGTGTAAAACAGTGAGGAGAGAGCTGGAGGTTTTAGTGTAAAATAGTGACTGGAGAGCTGGGAGTTTAATTGTAAAACAGTGAGGTGGGAGCTGGGAGTTTCAGTACAAATCAGTGAGGGGAGAGCTGGGAGTTTCTGTGTAAAACAGCTAGGAGAGAGCTGGGAGTTTCAGTGTAAAACAGTGAGGAGAGAGCTGGGAGTTTCAGTGTAAAACAGTGAGGAGAGTGCTGGGAGTTTCAATGTAAAACAGTGAGGAGAGTGCTCTGAGTTTCAGTGTAAAAAACTGAGGGGAGACCTGGGAGTTTCAATGTAAAACAGTCAGGAGAGGGCTGGGAATTTCCGTGTAAAACAGTGAGGAGAGAGCTGGGACTTTCCGTGTAAAACAGTGAGGAGAGAGCTGGGAGTTTCAGTGTAAAACAGTCAGGAGAGAGCAGGGAATTTCAGTGTAAAACAGTGAGGAGAGAGCCAAGAGTTTCAGACTAAAACAGTGAGGAGGGAGCCGGGGAGTTTCAGTGTAAAACAGTGAGGAGAGTGCTGGAGGTTTCATTGTAAAACAGTGAGGAGAGAGCTGGAGGTTTCAGGGTAAAACAGTGAGGAGACAGCCGGGAGTTTCAGTGTAAAACAGTGAGGAGAGAGCTGGGAGATTCAGTGTAAAACATTGAAGAGATAGCGGGGAGTTCCAGTGTGAAACAATGAGGAGAGAGCCGGGAGTTTCAGTGAAAAACAGCGAGGAGAGAGCCGGGAGTTTCAGTGTAAAACAGTGAGGAGAGAGCTGGAGGTTTCATTGTCAAACAGTGAGGAGAGAGCTCGGAGTTTCACTGTAAAACAGTGAGGAGAGAGCTGGGAGTTTCAGTGTTAAACAGCGAGGAGAGTGCTGGGAGTTTCAGTTTATAAAAGTGAGGAGAGAGCTGGAGGTTAAAGTGTCAAACAGTGAGGAGAGAGCTGGGAGTTTCGTTGTTTAAAACAATGAGGGAAGAGTTGGGAGATTCAGTGTAAAACAGTGAGGAGAGAGCTGGGAGTTTCAGTGTAAAACAGTGAGGAGAGAGCTGGAAGTTTCAGTGTAAAACAGCGAGGACAGAGCTCGGAGTTTTAGTGTTTAAAATAGTGAGGAGAGAGTTGGGAGTTTCAGTGTATAACAGCGAGGAGAGTGCTTGGAGATTCATTGTGAAACAGGGAGGAGAGAGCTGGGAGTTTCAGTGTTTAAAACAGTGAGGAGAGAGTTGGGAGTATCAGTGTAAATCTGGGAGGAGAGAGCTCGGAGTTTCATTGTTAAAAACAGTGAGGAGAGAGTTGGGAGTTTCAGTGAAAAACAGCGAGGAGAGTGCTGGGAGTTTCAGTGTAAAACACTGTGGAGTGAGCTGGAGGTTTCAGTGTCAGACCGTGAGGTGAGAGCCGGGAGTTTCAGTGTACAACAGTGAGGAGAGAGCAGGGAGTTTCAGTGTATAACAGTGAGGAGAGAGCTGGGAGTTTCAGAGTAAAACAGTGAGGAGAGAGCCTGTAGTTTCAGTGTAAAACAGTGAGGAGAGAGCCGGGATTTTCAGTGTAAAACAGTGAGGAGAGAACCTGGAGTTTCAGTGCAAAACAGTGAGGAGAGAACAGGGGGTTTCAGTGTAAAACAGTGAGGAGAGAGCTAGGAGTATCTATGTAAAACAGTGAGGAGAGTACCGGGAGTTTCAGTGTAAAACAGTGATGAGTGAGCCGGGAATTTCAGGGTAAAACAGTGAGGAGAGAGCTGGGAATTTCCGTGTAAAACAGTGAGGAGAGAGCTGGGACTTTCCGTGTAAAACAGTGAGGAGAGAGCTGGGAGTTTCAGTGTAAAACAGTCAGGAGAGAGCAGGGAATTTCAGTGTAAAACAGTGAGGAGAGAGCCAAGAGTTTCAGACTAAAACAGTGAGGAGAGAGCCGGGGAGTTTCAGTGTAAAACAGTGAGGAGAGTGCTGGAGGTTTCATTGTAAAACAGTGAGGAGAGAGCTGGAGGTTTCAGGGTAAAACAGTGAGGAGACAGCCGGGAGTTTCAGTGTAAAACAGTGAGGAGAGTGCTGGGAGATTCAGTGTAAAACATTGAAGAGATAGCGGGGAGTTCCAGTGTAAAACAATGAGGAGAGAGCCGGTAGTTTCAGTGAATAACAGCGTGGAGAGAGCCGGGAGTTTCAGTGTAAAACAGTGAGGAGAGAGTTGGGAGATTCAGTGTAAAACAGTGAGGAGAGAGCTGGAGGTTTCAGTGTAAAACAGAGACTGGAGAGCTGGGAGTTTAATTATAAAACAGTGAGGTGGGAGCTGGGAGTTTCAGTACGAATCAGTGAGGGGAGAGCTGGGAGTTTCTGTGTAAAACAGCTAGGAGAGAGCTGGGAGTTTCAGTGTAAAACAGTGAGGAGAGAGCTGGGAGTTTCAGTGTAAAACAGTGAGGAGAGTGCTGGGAGTTTCAATGTAAAACAGTGAGGAGAGTACTGTGAGTTTCAGTGTAAAAAACTGAGGGGAGACCTGGGGGTTTCAATGTAAAACAGTGAGGAGAGAGCTGGGAATTTCCGTGTAAAAAAGTGAGGAGAGAGCTGGGACTTTCCGTGTAAAACAGTGAGGAGAGAGCTGGGAGTTTCAGTGTAAAACAGTCAGGAGAGAGCAGGGAATTTCAGTGTAAAACAGTGAGGAGAGAGCCAAGAGTTTCAGACTAAAACAGTGAGGAGAGAGCCGGGGAGTTTCAGTGTAAAACAGTGAGGAGAGTGCTGGAGGTTTCAGTGTAAAACAGTGACGATGGAGCTCGGAGTTTCAGTGTAAAACAGTGAAGAGAGAGCCGAGAGTTTCAGTGTAAAACAGCGAGGAGAGAGCCCGGAGTTTCAGTGAAAAACAGTGAGGAGAGAGTTGGGAGATTCAGTGTAAAACAGTGAGGAGAGAGCTGCAGGTTTTAGTGTAAAATAGTGACTGGAGAGCTGGGAGTTTAATTGTAAAACAGTGAGGTGGGAGCTGGGAGTTTCAGTACAAATCAGTGAGGGGAGAGCTGGGAGTTTCTGTGTAAAACAGCTAGGAGAGAGCTGGGAGTTTCAGTGTAAAACAGTGAGGAGAGAGCTGGGAGTTTCAGTGTAAAACAGTGAGGAGAGTGCTGGGAGTTTCAATGTAAAACAGTGAGGAGAGTGCTCTGAGTTTCAGTGTAAAAAACTGAGGGGAGACCTGGGAGTTTCAATGTAAAACAGTCAGGAGAGGGCTGGGAATTTCCGTGTAAAACAGTGAGGAGAGAGCTGGGACTTTCCGTGTAAAACAGTGAGGAGAGAGCTGGGAGTTTCAGTGTAAAACAGTCAGGAGAGAGCAGGGAATTTCAGTGTAAAACAGTGAGGAGAGAGCCAAGAGTTTCAGACTAAAACAGTGAGGAGGGAGCCGGGGAGTTTCAGTGTAAAACAGTGAGGAGAGTGCTGGAGGTTTCATTGTAAAACAGTGAGGAGAGAGCTGGAGGTTTCAGGGTAAAACAGTGAGGAGACAGCCGGGAGTTTCAGTGTAAAACAGTGAGGAGAGAGCTGGGAGATTCAGTGTAAAACATTGAAGAGATAGCGGGGAGTTCCAGTGTGAAACAATGAGGAGAGAGCCGGGAGTTTCAGTGAAAAACAGCGAGGAGAGAGCCGGGAGTTTCAGTGTAAAACAGTGAGGAGAGAGCTGGAGGTTTCATTGTCAAACAGTGAGGAGAGAGCTCGGAGTTTCACTGTAAAACAGTGAGGAGAGAGCTGGGAGTTTCAGTGTTAAACAGCGAGGAGAGTGCTGGGAGTTTCAGTTTATAAAAGTGAGGAGAGAGCTGGAGGTTAAAGTGTCAAACAGTGAGGAGAGAGCTGGGAGTTTCGTTGTTTAAAACAATGAGGGAAGAGTTGGGAGATTCAGTGTAAAACAGTGAGGAGAGAGCTGGGAGTTTCAGTGTAAAACAGTGAGGAGAGAGCTGGAAGTTTCAGTGTAAAACAGCGAGGACAGAGCTCGGAGTTTTAGTGTTTAAAATAGTGAGGAGAGAGTTGGGAGTTTCAGTGTATAACAGCGAGGAGAGTGCTTGGAGATTCATTGTGAAACAGGGAGGAGAGAGCTGGGAGTTTCAGTGTTTAAAACAGTGAGGAGAGAGTTGGGAGTATCAGTGTAAATCTGGGAGGAGAGAGCTCGGAGTTTCATTGTTAAAAACAGTGAGGAGAGAGTTGGGAGTTTCAGTGAAAAACAGCGAGGAGAGTGCTGGGAGTTTCAGTGTAAAACACTGTGGAGTGAGCTGGAGGTTTCAGTGTCAGACCGTGAGGTGAGAGCCGGGAGTTTCAGTGTACAACAGTGAGGAGAGAGCAGGGAGTTTCAGTGTATAACAGTGAGGAGAGAGCTGGGAGTTTCAGAGTAAAACAGTGAGGAGAGAGCCTGTAGTTTCAGTGTAAAACAGTGAGGAGAGAGCCGGGATTTTCAGTGTAAAACAGTGAGGAGAGAACCTGGAGTTTCAGTGCAAAACAGTGAGGAGAGAACAGGGGGTTTCAGTGTAAAACAGTGAGGAGAGAGCTAGGAGTATCTATGTAAAACAGTGAGGAGAGTACCGGGAGTTTCAGTGTAAAACAGTGATGAGTGAGCCGGGAATTTCAGGGTAAAACAGTGAGGAGAGAGCTGGGAATTTCCGTGTAAAACAGTGAGGAGAGAGCTGGGACTTTCCGTGTAAAACAGTGAGGAGAGAGCTGGGAGTTTCAGTGTAAAACAGTCAGGAGAGAGCAGGGAATTTCAGTGTAAAACAGTGAGGAGAGAGCCAAGAGTTTCAGACTAAAACAGTGAGGAGAGAGCCGGGGAGTTTCAGTGTAAAACAGTGAGGAGAGTGCTGGAGGTTTCATTGTAAAACAGTGAGGAGAGAGCTGGAGGTTTCAGGGTAAAACAGTGAGGAGACAGCCGGGAGTTTCAGTGTAAAACAGTGAGGAGAGTGCTGGGAGATTCAGTGTAAAACATTGAAGAGATAGCGGGGAGTTCCAGTGTAAAACAATGAGGAGAGAGCCGGTAGTTTCAGTGAATAACAGCGTGGAGAGAGCCGGGAGTTTCAGTGTAAAACAGTGAGGAGAGAGTTGGGAGATTCAGTGTAAAACAGTGAGGAGAGAGCTGGAGGTTTCAGTGTAAAACAGAGACTGGAGAGCTGGGAGTTTAATTATAAAACAGTGAGGTGGGAGCTGGGAGTTTCAGTACGAATCAGTGAGGGGAGAGCTGGGAGTTTCTGTGTAAAACAGCTAGGAGAGAGCTGGGAGTTTCAGTGTAAAACAGTGAGGAGAGAGCTGGGAGTTTCAGTGTAAAACAGTGAGGAGAGTGCTGGGAGTTTCAATGTAAAACAGTGAGGAGAGTACTGTGAGTTTCAGTGTAAAAAACTGAGGGGAGACCTGGGGGTTTCAATGTAAAACAGTGAGGAGAGAGCTGGGAATTTCCGTGTAAAAAAGTGAGGAGAGAGCTGGGACTTTCCGTGTAAAACAGTGAGGAGAGAGCTGGGAGTTTCAGTGTAAAACAGTCAGGAGAGAGCAGGGAATTTCAGTGTAAAACAGTGAGGAGAGAGCCAAGAGTTTCAGACTAAAACAGTGAGGAGAGAGCCGGGGAGTTTCAGTGTAAAACAGTGAGGAGAGTGCTGGAGGTTTCAGTGTAAAACAGTGACGATGGAGCTCGGAGTTTCAGTGTAAAACAGTGAAGAGAGAGCCGAGAGTTTCAGTGTAAAACAGCGAGGAGAGAGCCCGGAGTTTCAGTGAAAAACAGTGAGGAGAGAGTTGGGAGATTCAGTGTAAAACAGTGAGGAGAGAGCTGCAGGTTTTAGTGTAAAATAGTGACTGGAGAGCTGGGAGTTTAATTGTAAAACAGTGAGGTGGGAGCTGGGAGTTTCAGTACAAATCAGTGAGGGGAGAGCTGGGAGTTTCTGTGTAAAACAGCTAGGAGAGAGCTGGGAGTTTCAGTGTAAAACAGTGAGGAGAGAGCTGGGAGTTTCAGTGTAAAACAGTGAGGAGAGTGCTGGGAGTTTCAATGTAAAACAGTGAGGAGAGTGCTGTGAGTTTCAGTGTAAAAAACTGAGGGGAGACCTGGGAGTTTCAATGTAAAACAGTGAGGAGAGCGCTGGGAATTTCCGTGTAAAACAGTGAGGAGAGAGCTGGGACTTTCCATGTAAAACAGTGAGGAGAGAGCTGGGAGTTTCAGTGTAAAACAGTCAGGAGAGAGCAGGGAATTTCAGTGTAAAACAGTGAGGAGAGAGCCAAGAGTTTCAGACTAAAACAGTGAGGAGGGAGCCGGGGAGTTTCAGTGTAAAACAGTGAGGAGAGTGCTGGAGGTTTCATTGTAAAACAGTGAGGAGAGAGCTGGAGGTTTCAGGGTAAAACAGTGAGGAGACAGCCGGGAGTTTCAGTGTAAAGCAGTGAGGAGAGAGCTGGGAGATTCAGTGTAAAACATTGAAGAGATAGCGGGGAGTTCCAGTGTGAAACAATGAGGAGAGAGCCGGGAGTTTCAGTGAAAAACAGCGAGGAGAGACCCGGGAGTTTCAGTGTAAAACAGTGAGGAGAGAGCTGGAGGTTTCATTGTCAAACAGTGAGGAGAGAGCTGGGAGTTTCACTGTAAAACAGTGAGGAGAGAGCTGGGAGTTTCAGTGTTAAACAGCGAGGAGAGTGCTGGGAGTTTCAGTTTATAACAGTGAGGAGAGAGCTGGAGGTTAAAGTGTCAAACAGTGAGGAGAGAGCTGGGAGTTTCGTTGTTTTAAACAATGAGGGAAGAGTTGGGAGATTCAGTGTAAAACAGTGAGGAGAGAGCTGGGAGTTTCAGTGTAAAACAGTGAGGAGAGAGCTGGAAGTTTCAGTGTAAAACAGCGAGGACAGAGCTCGGAGTTTTAGTGTTTAAAATAGTGAGGAGAGAGTTGGGAGTTTCAGTGTATAACAGCGAGGAGAGTGCTTGGAGTTTCATTGTAAAACAGGGAGGAGAGAGCTGGGAGTTTCAGTGTTTAAAACAGTGAGGAGAGAGTTGGGAGTATCAGTGTAAATCTGGGAGGAGAGAGCTGGGAGTTTCATTGTTAAAAACAGTGAGGAGAGAGTTGGGAGTTTCAGTGAAAAACAGCGAGGAGAGTGCTGGGAGTTTCAGTGTAAAACACTGTGGAGTGAGCTGGAGGTTTCAGTGTCAGACCGTGAGGTGAGAGCCGGGAGTTTCAGTGTACAACAGTGAGGAGAGAGCAGGGAGTTTCAGTGTATAACAGTGAGGAGAGAGCTGGGAGTTTCAGAGTAAAACAGTGAGGAGAGAGCCGGTAGTTTCAGTGTAAAACAGTGAGGAGAGAGCCGGGATTTTCAGTGTAAAACAGTGAGGAGAGAACCTGGAGTTTCAGTGCAAAACAGTGAGGAGAGAACAGGGGGTTTCAGTGTAAAACAGTGAGGAGAGAGCTAGGAGTTTCTATGTAAAACAGTGAGGAGAGTACCGGGAGTTTCAGTGTAAAACAGTGATGAGTGAGCCGGGAATTTCAGGGTAAAACAGTGAGGAGAGAGCTGAAGGTTTCAGATTAAAACAGTGAGGAGAGAGCCGGGAGTTTCAGTTTACAACAGTGAGGAGAGAGCAGGGAGTTTCAGTATAAAACAGTGAGGAGTGAGCACGGAGTTTCAGTTTAAATCAGTGAGGAGAGAGCCGGGAGTTTCAGTGAAAAAGAGTGAGGATAGAGCTGGGAGTTTAATTGAAAAACAGTGAGGAGAAACCTGGGAGTTTCAGCGTAAAACAGTGAAGAGATTGCTGGGAGTTTCGGGGTAAAACTGTGAGGAGAGAGCTGGGAGTTTCTGTGTAAAACAGTGAGGAGAGAGCTGGAGGATTCAGTGAAAAACAGTGAGGAGAGAGCTCGGAGTTTCAGTGTAAAACAGCGAAGAGATTGCAGGGAGTTTCAGCGTAAAACAGCGAGGAGAGAGCCGGGGGTTTCAGTGTAAAACAGTGATGAGAGAGCCGGGAGTTTCAGTGTAAAACAGTAAGGAGAGAGCTGAAGGTTTCAGTGTAAAACAGTGAGGAGAGAGCCTGGAGTTTCAACGTAAACAACGAGGGGAGAGCCGGGGGTTTCAGTGTAAAACAGTGAGGAGAGAGCCGGGGAGTTTCAGTGTAAAACAGTGAGGAGAGTGCTGGAGGTTTCATTGTAAAACAGTGAGGAGAGAGCTGGAGGTTTCAGGGTAAAACAGTGAGTAGACAGCCGGGAGTTTCAGTGTAAAACAGTGAGGAGAGAGCTGGGAGATTCAGCGTAAAACATTGAAGAGATAGCGGGGAGTTCCAGTGTAAAACAATGAGGAGAGAGCCGGGAGTTTCAGTGAAAAACAGCGAGGAGAGAGCCGGGAGTTTCAGTGTAAAACAGTGAGGAGAGAGCTGGAGGTTTCAGTGTCAAACAGTGAGGAGAGAGCTGGGAGTTTCACTGTAAAACAGTGAGGAGAGAGCTGGGAGTTTCAGTGTAAAACAGTGAGGAGAGAGCTGGGAGTTTCAGTGTAAAACAGTGAGGAGAGAGCTGGGAGTTACAGTGTAAAACAGTGAGGAGAGGGCTGGGAGTTTCTGTGTAAAACAGAGAGGAGAGAGCTGGGAGTTGCAGTGTTAAAGAGAGAGGAAAGAGCTGGGAGTTTCAGTGTTAAAACGTGAGGAGAGGGCTCTGAGTTTCAGTGTGAAACAGTGAGGTGGCACCGGGAGTTTCAGTATAAAACAGTGAGGAGTGAGCTTGGGGTTTCAGTGTAAAACAGTGAGGAGAGAGCTGGGAGTATCGGTGCAAAACAGTGAGGAGAGAGCTGGGAGTTTCAGTGTAAAGCAGTCAGGAGAGAACCGGGAGGGTCAGTGCAAAACAGTGAGGAGAGAGCTGGGAGTTTCAGTGTAAAGCAGTGAGGAGAGAGCTGGGAGTCTCAGTGCCAAACAATGAGTAGAGAGCTGGGAGTTTCAGTGTAAAGCAGTGAGGAGAGAGCTGGGAGTCTCAGTGCCAAACAATGAGTAGAGAGCTGGGAGTTTCAGTGTAAAACAGTGAGGAGAGAGCTCGGAGTTTCAGTGTAAAACAGTGAGTAGAAAGCTGGGAGTTTCAGTGTAAAACAGTGAGGAGAGAGCTGGGAGTTTCAGTGTAAAACAATGAGGAGAGAGCTGGGAGTTTCAGTGTAAAACAGTGAGGAGAGAGCTGGGAGTTTCAGTGTAAAACAGGGAGGACAGAGCTGGGAGTTTTAGTGTAAAACAGTGAGGAGAGAGCCGAGAGTTACAGTGTAAAACTGTGAGGAGGGCGTCGGGGGTTTCAGTGTAAAACAGTGAGGAGAGCATCGGGAGTTACAGTGTAAAGCTGTGAGGAGAGAGCAGTGAATTTCTGTGTTTAAAACAGTGAGCAGAGAGCCAGGAGTATCAGTGTAAAGCAGTGTGCAGACAGCCAGTTTCAGTGTTTAAAACAGCCAGGAGAGCGTCTAGAGTTTCAGTGTAAAACAGCGTAGAGTGTGCCGGGAGTTACATTAAAACAGTGCGGAGAGTGCTGGGAGATTCTGCGCTTAAAACCGCGAGGAGAGAGCCATGTGTTTTTATTTAAAGCAGTGAGGGGAGGGCTGGTAGTATCAATGATTAAAACAGCAAGGAAAGTACGGGAAGTCCAGTGTTTATAACGGCGAGGAGAGAGCCTTGTATTTGTATCTAAAGCAGTGAGTGTGAGCTGGGAGTATCAGTAATTAAAACAGCAAGGAGAGTACGGGACGTCCACTGTTTAAAACAGCGAGGAGAGAGCTGGAAGTTTCAGTGTAAAAAAGCAAGGAGAGAGCTGGGAGTTTCAGTGTAAAACAGTGAGGAGAGAGCTGGAAGTTTCAGTGTAAAACAGCGAGGAGAGAGCTGGAGGTTTCACTGTTAAACAGTGAGGAGAGAGCTGGGAGTTTCAGTGTTTAAAACAGTGAGGAGAGAGTTGGGAGTTTCAGTGTAAATCAGCGAGGAGAGAGCTGGGAGTTTCAGTGTAAAATAGGGAGCAGAGAGCTGGGAGTTTTAGTGTTTATAACAGTGAGGAGAGAGTTGGGAGTTTCAGTGTTAAACAGCGAGGAGAGAGCTGGGAGTTTAATGGTAAAACAGTGAGGAGATAGCTGGGAGTTTCAGTGTATAACTGTGAGGAGAGAGCTCGAGGTTTCAGTGTCAGACAGTGAGGAGAGAGACGGGAGTTACATTGTAAAACAGTGAGGAGAGAGCAGGAGGTTTCAGTGTAAAACAGTGAGGAGTGAACTAGGCATTTCAGTGTAAAACAATGAGCAGAGAGCTGGGAGTTTCTGTGTAAAACAGTGAGGAGAGTGCTGGAGGTTTCAGTGTAAAACAGTGAGGAGAGAGCTGGGAGTTTCAGTGTAAAACAGTGAGGGGAGAGCTGGGTGTTTTAGTGTAGAACAGTGAGGAGAGAGCTGGGTAATTAAGTGTAAAACAGTGAGGAGAGAGCTGGGAGTTTCAGTGTAAAACAGTGAGGAGACAGCTGGGAGGGTCACTGTAAAACAGTGAGGAGAGAGCCGCGAGGTTCAGTGTAAAACAGTGAGGAGAGAGCCGCGAGGTTCACTGTAAAACAGTGAGGACTGAGCTGGGAGTTTCAGTGTAAAACAGTGAGGAGAGAGCTGGGAGATTCAGTGTAAAACACTGAGGAGAGAGCTGGAGGTATCAGTGTAAAACAGTGACGAGAGAGCTGGGAGTTTAAATGTAAAACAGTGAGGAGGGAGCTGGGAGTTTCAGAACAAAACAGTGAGGAGAGAGCTGGGAGTTTCCGTGTAAAACAGGGAGGAGAGAGCTGGGAGTTTTAGTGTAAAACAGTGAGGAGAGAGCCGAGAGTTACAGTGTAAAACTGTGAGGAGAGAGCTGGGAATTTCATTGTATAACAGTGAGGAGAGAGCTGCGAGTTTCAGCCTAAAACAGTGAGGAGAGAGCTGGGAGTTTCAGTGTAAAGCAGTCAGGAGAGAACCGGGAGGGTCAGTGCAAAACAGTGAGGAGAGAGCTGGGAGTTTCAGTGTAAAGCAGTGAGGAGAGAGCTGGGAGTCTCAGTGCCAAACAATGAGTAGAGAGCTGGGAGTTTCAGTGTAAAACAGTGAGGAGAGAGCTCGGAGTTTCAGTGTAAAACAGTGAGTAGAAAGCTGGGAGTTTCAGTGTAAAACAGTGAGGAGAGAGCTGGGAGTTTCAGTGTAAAACAATGAGGAGAGAGCTGGCAGTTTCAGTGTAAAACAGTGAGGAGAGAGCTGGGAGTTTCAGTGTAAAACAGTGAGGAGAGAGCTGGGAGTTTCAGTGTAAAACAGGGAGGACAGAGCTGGGAGTTTTAGTGTAAAACAGTGAGGAGAGAGCCGAGAGTTACAGTGTAAAACTGTGAGGAGGGCGTCGGGGGTTTCAGTGTAAAACAGTGAGGAGAGCATCGGGAGTTACAGTGTAAAGCTGTGAGGAGAGAGCAGTGAATTTCTGTGTTTAAAACAGTGAGCAGAGAGCCAGGAGTATCAGTGTAAAGCAGTGTGCAGACAGCCAGTTTCAGTGTTTAAAACAGCCAGGAGAGCGTCTAGAGTTTCAGTGTAAAACAGCGTAGAGTGTGCCGGGAGTTACATTAAAACAGTGCGGAGAGTGCTGGGAGATTCTGCGCTTAAAACCGCGAGGAGAGAGCCATGTGTTTTTATTTAAAGCAGTGAGGGGAGGGCTGGTAGTATCAATGATTAAAACAGCAAGGAAAGTACGGGAAGTCCAGTGTTTATAACGGCGAGGAGAGAGCCTTGTATTTGTATCTAAAGCAGTGAGTGTGAGCTGGGAGTATCAGTAATTAAAACAGCAAGGAGAGTACGGGACATCCACTGTTTAAAACAGCGAGGAGAGAGCTGGAAGTTTCAGTGTAAAAAAGCAAGGAGAGAGCTGGGAGTTTCAGTGTAAAACAGTGAGGAGAGAGCTGGAAGTTTCAGTGTAAAACAGCGAGGAGAGAGCTGGAGGTTTCACTGTTAAACAGTGAGGAGAGAGCTGGGAGTTTCAGTGTTTAAAACAGTGAGGAGAGAGTTGGGAGTTTCAGTGTAAATCAGCGAGGAGAGAGCTGGGAGTTTCAGTGTAAAATAGGGAGCAGAGAGCTGGGAGTTTTAGTGTTTATAACAGTGAGGAGAGAGTTGGGAGTTTCAGTGTTAAACAGCGAGGAGAGAGCTGGGAGTTTAATGGTAAAACAGTGAGGAGATAGCTGGGAGTTTCAGTGTATAACTGTGAGGAGAGAGCTCGAGGTTTCAGTGTCAGACAGTGAGGAGAGAGACGGGAGTTACATTGTAAAACAGTGAGGAGAGAGCAGGAGGTTTCAGTGTAAAACAGTGAGGAGTGAACTAGGCATTTCAGTGTAAAACAATGAGCAGAGAGCTGGGAGTTTCTGTGTAAAACAGTGAGGAGAGTGCTGGAGGTTTCAGTGTAAAACAGTGAGGAGAGAGCTGGGAGTTTCAGTGTAAAACAGTGAGGAGAGAGCTGGGAGTTTCAGTGTAAAACAGTGAGGAGAGAGCTGTGAATTTCAGTGTAAAACAGTGAGGAGTGAGCAAGGAGTTTCAGTGTAAAACAATGAGGAGAGAGCTGGGAGTTTCAGTGTAAAACAGTGAGGAGTGAGCAAGGAGTTTCAGTGTAAAACAGTGAGGAGTGAGCAAGGAGTTTCAGTGTAAAACAGTGAGGAGAGAGCTGGGAGTTACATTGTAAAACCGTGAGGAGAGAGCCGGCAGTTAGTGTAAAACTGTGAGGAGGGCGTCGGGGGTTTCAGTGTAAAACAGTGAGGAGTATGCCGGGAGTTACAGTGTAAAGCTGTGAGGAGAGAGCAGGGAATTTCTGTGTTTAAAACAGTGAGCAGAGAGCCAGGAGTATCAGTGTAAAGCAGTGAGGAGACAGCCAGTTCCAGTGTTTAAAACAGCCAGGAGAGCATCTGGAGTTTCAGTGTAAAACAGCGTAGAGTGTACCGGGAGTTAGAGTAAAACACTGCGGAGAGTGCTGGGAGATGCAGCGCTTAAAACCGCGTGGAGAGAGCCATGTGTTTTTATTTAAAGCAGTGAGGGGAGAGCTGGTAGTATCAATGATTAAAACTGCAAGGAGAGTACGGGAAGTCCAGTGTTTATAACAGCGAGGAGAGAGCCGTGTATTTGTATCTAAAGCAGTGAGGGTGAGCTGGGAGTATCAGTAATTAAAACAGCAAGGAGAGTACGGGACGTCCACTGTTTAAAACAGCGAGGAGAGATCTGGGCGTTTCAGTGTAAAACAGCGAGGAGAGAGCTGGGAGTTTCAGTGTAAAACAGTGAGGAGAGAGCTGGAGGTTTCAGTGTAAAACAGCGAGTAGAGAGCTGGGACTTTCAGCGTAAAACAATGAGCAGAGAGCTGGGAGTTTCTGTGTAAAACAGTGAGGAGAGTGCTGGATGTTTCAGTGTAAAACAGTGAGGAGAGAGCTGGGAGTTTCAGTGTAAAACAGTGAGGAGAGAGCTGGGAGTTTCAGTGTAAAACAGGGAGGAGAGAGCTGGGAGTTTTAGTGTAAAACAGTGAGGAGAGAGCCGAGAGTTACAGTGTAAAACTGTGAGGAGGGCGTCGGGGGTTTCAGTGTAAAACTGTGAGGAGAGAGCTGGGAGTTTCAGTGTAAAACAGTGAGGAGAGAGCTCGGAGTTTCAGTGTAAAACAGTGAGTAGAAAGCTGGGAGTTTCAGTGTAAAACAGTGAGGAGAGAGTTGGGAGTTTCAGTGTAAAACAGTGAGGAGAGAGCTGGGAGTTTCAGTGTAAAACAGTGAGGAGAGAGCTGGGAGTTTCAGTGTAAAACAGTGAGGAGAGAGCTGGGAGTTTCAGTGTAAAACAGGGAGGACAGAGCTGGGAGTTTTAGTGTAAAACAGTGAGGAGAGAGCCGAGAGTTACAGTGTAAAACTGTGAGGAGGGCGTCGGGGGTTTCAGTGTAAAACTGTGAGGAGAGCATCGGGAGTTACAGTGTAAAGCTGTGAGGAGAGAGCAGGGAATTTCTGTGTTTAAAACAGTGAGCAGAGAGCCAGGAGTATCAGTGTAAAGCCATGAGGAGACAGCCAGTTTCAGTGTTTAAAACAGCCAAGAGATCGTCTGGAGTTTCAGTGTAAAACAGCGTAGAGTGTACCGGGAGTTACAGTAAATCAGTGCGGAGAGTGCTGGGAGATTCAATGCTTAAAACCGCGCGGAGAGAGCCGTGTGTTTGTATTTAAAGCAGTGAGGGTAGAGCTGGGAGCATCAGTAATTAAAACAGCAAGGAGAGTACGGGAAGTCCACTGTTTAAAACAGCGAGGAGAGATCTGGGCGTTTCAGTGTAGAACAGCGAGGAGAGAGCTGGGAGTTTCAGTGTAAAACTGCAAGGAGAGAGCCGGGAGATTCAGTGTAAAACAGTGAGGACAGTGCCAGGAGTTTCATTGTTTAAAACACTGAGGAATGAGCAAGCAGTTTCAGTGTAATACAGTGAGGAGAGAGCTGAGAAGTTTCAGTGGTTACATCAGCGAGGTGAGTACTGGGATTTTCACTGTCTAAAACTTTGAGGAGAATGCCGGGTGTTTCAGTGTAAACAGCGAGAAGAGAGCTGGGTGTTTGTATTTAAAACAGCGAGGAGAGAGCCAGGAGTTTCAGTGTTTAAAACAGAAAGGAGAGAGCCATGAGTTTTGGTATAAAACAGTGAGGAGACAGCGATGAGTTTCAGTGTAAAACACCAAGGGAAGTGCTGGGTATTTTGGTGTAAAACGGCAAGGAGAGAGCCAGGAGTTTCGGTGTAAAACAGCGAGGAGACAGCGACGAGTTTCAGTGTAAAACAACAAGGGAAGTGCTGGGTATTTTGGTGTAAAACAGCAAGGAGAGAGCCGGGAGTTTCAGCATATAAAACAGCGAGGAGAGAGCTGGGAATTCAGTTTAAAACATTGAAGAGAACCAGGAGTTCAATTTAAAACAGTGAGGAGAGAGCGGGAGTTCAGATTAGAACAGCGAGGAGAGAGCCATGAATCCAATTAAAGCAAGGAGGACAGAGCTGCGAGTTCAATTTTAAACAGCGTGGAGAGAGCCAGGAGTTCAGTTTACAACAGCGAGGAGAGCCAGGGTCTTTTTCGTGTCTCTTTTGATTGGCCAAGTAGTTTAAATCAGGAACTGTTATTACAGCTGAAGAGTACAGTTAAGAAATTCACTTTTAAAATATTTAACATCCAAATTTATTACATAGAATAGGGATGGTTGGGCAGGCGATGCGTTGTAGCTGTAGTATGTGGGATCTGGTGGATGCAGGTGTGATCCACATTGACCACCTCTGCAGCAAGTGTTGGCTGCTCGAGGAATTTCAGCCAGAGTTGATCAGCTGGTGTCCAAGCTATGGACACTGTGACACATCAGGGAGGGGGAGAGTTATCTGGACACTGTGTTTCAGGAGATAGTCACACCCCTTAGATTAATTACATAAAATTTGGGTCATGGTCAAGGACAGGAGGGTGTGACTTTTGAGTGAGGCAGCTACGGGGATCCAGAATGTAGCTTTGAAGGAGCCTCAGCCAGTGCCCTTGGCCAATGGGTACGAGGTTCTTGCTCCCCGTGTGGATGAGAGCACAGACTGCAAGGAGGATGAGCAAACTGACCACAGCACCATGGTACAGAGCGCCATTCAAGTTGGGGTGAGGAGGGTGTTGGGAAGAGAAATGTAGTAGTAATAGAGGATAGCATAGTTAGGGGAATAGATACTGTTCTCTGCAGCAAAGACAGAGTCCCTAAGGCTGTGTTGCCTACCTGGTGCCAAGGTTAAGGACGTCCCTTCGGGGCTGGAGAGCAACTTGGAGTGGGAAGAGAAGGATCCAGTTGTTGTGGTCCACATTGGTACCAACAACATGTGCAGGACTAGGAAAGAGCTTCTGCTGAGGGACTACAAGCAGCTCGGGGCTAAATTAAACAGCAGAACTACTTACTACCTAAGCCCTGTGAAAATTGGTGTAGGGCAAATAAGATTAGAGAGGTAAATGCGTGGCTCAAGGATTGGTGTGGCAGAAATGGGTTCCAATTCATGGGGCACTGGCACCAGTACTGGGGAAGGAGAGAACTGTTCCATTGGGATGGGCTTAATTTGAACCATGCTGGGACTAGTGTCCTGGCGAATCGTATAACTTGGGTTATAGATAGAACTTTAAACTAATTAGCTGGGGGGAGAGTTCAACTGACGGGTAGTTTCAAAAATCAAAAATAAACAAGAGAACAGAGGTGCAGGGTAGTGAAGGGGCGAACGATTATCAAAGTGTGACAGGAAGGGGCAGAAAATATAAGCAGAAGAGTGCAGCAGAATGAGTGATAATGGTAAAAAGCCAAAGCATAAGGCTCTTTATCTGAATGCACGCAGCATTTGTAACAATATAGATGAGTTGACTGTACAAATAGAAATAAATGAATATAACTTGATTGCTACTATAACAGAGACGTGGTTGCAGGGTGACCAAGACTGGGAAGTCAATGTTCAAGAGTATTCGACATTCCGGAAAAATAGGCAAAAAGCAAAAGGAGGTGGGGTAGCTTTGTTAATAAAGGAAGGTATCAGAGCGGTGGTGAGTAGTAATATAGTGCAATAGATTGTGATGTGGAATCAGTTTGGTTGGAAATAAGGAATAGCAAGGGGAAGAAGCCATAGGTGGGAGTCGTCCATAGGCCCCCGAAGAGTTGCCTCACTGTAGGACAAAGTATAAATCGGGAAATAATTGAATTGAATTGTAAGAAGTGCACTACAATTGTCTTGAGTGATTTTAATCTGAATATTGACTGGATACATCAGATTGTCAGACGTAACATGGAAGATGAATTTGTAGAGTGCATCAGGGATTGTTTCTTAGAGCAATACATTGCAGAACCCACCTGGGAACAGGCTATTTTAGATCTAGTAATGTGTAATGAGGTGGGATTAATAAGAGATATCGTAGTTAAGGATCCTCTAGAGGTAGCGATCAGAATATGGTAGAATTTCAAATTCAGTTTGAGGGTGAGCAACTCAGTTCTCAAACCAGTGTCCTCAACTTAAATAGGGCAATTACAGACGTATGAAGAAAGAGGCGTCTAAAGCGAGCTAGGAAAATAGACTAAGGGGAAAGTCAGTGAATGAGCAGCGGCAGACAGTTAAGCAGATATTTCATTAAGCTCAGCAAAGATTAATCCCGGTCAAAAAGGACTCAATGAGAAGAATGAGCCACCCATGGTTAACAAAGGTGGTCAAGGAGAGCATCCAATCAAAAACTAAGGCGTACA
Source organism: Cetorhinus maximus (assembly GCF_964194155.1). NCBI lineage: Eukaryota > Metazoa > Chordata > Chondrichthyes > Lamniformes > Cetorhinidae > Cetorhinus > Cetorhinus maximus. The sequence continues at coordinate 222,299 of NW_027596521.1, forward strand.
AAGCGGCGGAAACTAGTGGTAGGCCAGAGGATTGGGAATATTTTAGGAACCAGCAACGGATGACTAAAAAGCTAATAAAGAGGGAGAAAATTGATTTTGAAAATAAATTGGCAAGAAATATAAAAACTAACAGCAAGAGCTTCGATCGGTATATAAAAAGAGAGTAGCTAAAGTCAGTGTGGGACCCTTGGAGGGCGCAACCTGAGAATTGGGAACAGGGAAACGGCAGATAATTTTAACCAATATTTTGCATCAGTCTTCACGATGGAGGACACTATAAACATTCCAAAGACATCAGATAAGGAAGGAGCTAATGGGAGAAAGGATCTTGTAACAGTCTCTATCACGAGGGACAAATTATTTGACAAACTAATGGGACCTGATGGCCTGAATCCAAGGACTTTAAAGGAAGTAGCTGCAGAGATAGTGGAGCCATTGGTCGAAATATTCCAGAACTCACTGGATTCCGGGAGGGTCCCAGTGGATTGGAAAACCACAAATGTGATGCCCCTGTTCAAGAAGGGAGGGAGACAAAAAGCAAGAAACTATAGGCCAGTCAGCCTAACATCTGTCATTGGGAAAATGCTAGAGTCCATTATTAAGGACGAAATTGCAGGACATTTAGAAAAGCTTAGCGCAATCAAACAGAGTCAACATGGTTTTGTGAAAGGGAAACCATGTTTGACAAATTTGCTAGAGTCTTTGAGGATATAACAAGCAGAGTTGATAAAGGGGAACCGGTAGATGTAGCGTATTTGGGTTTCCAGAAGGCATTCGATAAGGTGCCACATAAAAGGTTATTGCACAAAGTAATAATAGCTCACGGTACTGGGTGTAATGTATTAGCATCGATTGAGGATTGGTTAACACACAGAAGACAGAGAGTCAGGATTAATGGGTCTTTTTCAGATTGGAAAGACGTAACTAGTAGAGTGAATGTCTGGAATTCTCTACCCCAGAGAGTTTTGGAGGCTAGATCACTGAAAATATTTAAAGAGGAGGTAGATAGATTTTTGAAATATTGGGGAGTTGAGGGCTATGAGGATCTGGCACGAAAGAGGAGTTGAAGCCTGGGGCAGATCAGCCATGATCATATTGAATGGCGGGGCAGGTTTGAGGGGCCAAGTGGCCTACTCCTGCTTCTATTTCTTATGTTCTTATGTTCTTAATTCATGCATGTGAGAGAGCTGTGTGTTTATGTCAAGGACCAGACTGTGAACAGGGTTTATTGGTTGGCTGGTTGAAAGGGAACTCTGGATAACCACATCATTGAGACTCTCATGACTCAAGTGAGCGAGAGTTCTTAGACGTGCGTCTGGTCAGGGTTAACCCTATTCGGAGACCTTGGATAGAATACTGCTGACGGTGAAAGTGACTCGAGAGTCTCATGCACTGTGTGGGACAAGTGAGGGATCCTCCTTACTAGAGGCTGAGTTAGAAGGAGTGTGAGATTGCAGGTGATGCCACATTAGTGCAAGAAGTCATGCAAGTGTTTGTAACTGTGTGGTATCTTTGTTCTATTGGCTATTTAAATTCAAGTTTATCTTTTGAATTGAAGTATCATCTGCCTGTTAATCAATGTTTTAATGATTTTTGTTTGTTTGCTGTGAAATCTGGTCCAGCGGTTTTCTTTCTGTTCATGTCATGGAGATTCCTTTTTTTAAAAAAATTATCAGTCTCTATGGGGATCGGAACACTTTGTCATTTCTAGTGCCTAAGTCGATGGCGGGCGTAGTGATTGTAAGTAAAAGCTTTCACACTGTTTTAGGAATCACGTGATTCTACTGACGAATCAGCGCTAAGTGTGAGTAATCTTAGGGGCAGAGCTTTCTAGTCATGGACCTGGTTCAAGCATGTAGCTTGTTCTAGAGCTCTGTAAATAAAGTTAATAAAGTTTCTAACAAGAAACCTGTCTGGTACACTGAGTTTATTACAATTAGTGATGAGGATAAATAACTCCGACACTGCACCTCGCCTCCTGAATGTGAGTATGTCAGTTTTTAAGGAAAGAAAGAAAGGTATACTCACCTGTCATGCTACTTTTCGGCAGAATTGACCCATATGACTCGTCCATGGCTGACTGGAGCCAGTACATAGGTTTTTATTTCATGGCGAATGAAATAACAGCGGAGGACAAGCAGAAAGCAATTCTTTTAAGTGCCTGCGGAAGCAAGACATATAACCTCATCCATAAAAGCAAAAAAAATGTGGATGCTGGAAATCCAAAACAAAAACAAAAATACCTGGAAAAACTCAGCAGGTCTGGCAGCATCTGCGGAGAGGAGCACAGTTAACGTTTCGAGTCCGAATGACCCTTCAACAGAACTAAGTAAAAATAGAAGAGAGGTGAAATGTAAGCTGGTTTAAGGGGGTGGTGGGGGGGGGGGGGGGGGGGGGGGGGAACAAGAAGAGCTGGATAGAGGGCCAGTGATAGGTGGAGATAACCAAAAAATGTCACAGACCAAAGGACAAAGAGGTGTTGAAGGTGGTGATATTATCTAAAGGAATGTGCTAATTAAGGGTAGAAAGCAGGACGAGCAAGGTACAGATAGCCCTAGTGGGGATGGGGTGGGGGGAAGGGATCGAAATAGGCTAAAAGGCAGAGATAAAACAATGGATGGAAATACACTTAAAAATAATGGAAGTAGGTGGGAAAAGAAAAATATATATAAATTATTGGAAAAAAGGAGGGGGAAAATCGGAAAGGGGTTGGGGATGGAGGAGAGAATTCATGATCTAAAATTGTTGAACTCAATATTCAGTCCGGAAGGCTGTAAAGTGCCTAGTCGGAAGATGAGTTGCTGTTCCTCCAGTTTGCACTGAGCTTCACTGGAACAATGCAGCAAGCCAAGGACGGACATGTGGGCATGAGAGCAGGGTGGAGTGTTGAAATGGCAAGCGACAGGGAGGTCTGGGTAATACCTGCGGACACACCGAAGGTGTTCTGCAAAGCGGTCACCCAATCCACCTATCACTGGCCTTCTATCCAGCTCTTCTTGTCCCACCCCAACCCCCCTTAAACCAGATTGTATTTCACCTCTCTTCTATTTTTACTTAGTTCTGTTGAAGGGTCATTCGGACTCGAAACGTTAACTGTCCTCCTATCCGCAGATGCTTCCAGACCTGCTGAGTAACCTCATCCATAGCCTGACCGTCCCGAACGCGCCTAATTCTAAATCTTTTAATGAACTGGTAGACCTTGTGAAGACACATTTTCAGCCTAAGCCATCGGTGATTATGCAAAGATTCAAGTTCAACTCTAGAATAAGGGCCCAGGTGAGTCAATCGCAATGTGTATCGTGAAGTTAAAACAGAGCACTGCGACCTCAGAGTTACTCTAAATAACATGTTGTGAGATTGTTTGGTTTGTGGCGTACACAACGATGCCATTCAGTGCCGTTTATTTGCAGAAGTTAATATTGACCTGAAGCACGCCATGGAAATAGCGCTAGCAATGGAGAGCACGGAGAGGGACTCGCAGGCTCTGCAGAGCGTACAACATAGCGCCGTACTTCAGTTGGGGCAGGAACCTGCCACCGGGCTTGGCACGAAAACCAGAGAGACAATCTCAAAGTAGGTGACAGTCTCTACCGCTAGAGAAAAAGAGAAATACTGGAAGCATCTCACCAACGATTCAGAAATTAATTTGTTACCGATCTGGAGGTAACCATGTACTGGAAGCTTACAGGTTTAAAGAGACAGAATGCCCCTACTGTCACAAAAAAGGGCTTGTAAGAAAGCAATGCATAGTGAAATCAAGACAGCAAATCAGATAGTTGACCAAGATGATTGAAGTGCACAATATAAATGATACTGATATCCACTCCCTTTACAATGTCAAAGCAATGAAAACTGAACCAATCACTGTCACCCTTCAAGTGAATGGGAAGCCTCTAGTCATGGAGGTTGACACGGGAGCATCGACCACATTGGTGGGAGATCACACATTTAAATACCCAAGTGAAGATACCCAGCCACTGAATCTGGAGAAAACCACGGCTTAGCTGAAGAAGTACACTGGAGAGTCATTACAGGTAAAAGGTATTGCCCCTGTACCTGCTTCCTACAAGCAACACACAGCCCAGCTTCCAGTGATTATTGTAACAGTTGAAGCACCTGGCCTTCTGGGCTGTGATTGGTTAAAAGAAATTAAACACAACTGGTCAGAAATTTTTCAAGTTAGAACAGGAAGAATTTCTGAACTGTTAAAAAAGTATGACCGCATATTCCGAGATGGATTGGGAAAAATAAAAGGCCAATAAGCAAAAATATGGGTAGATTCGGAGGCAACACCCCGGTTCTTTTAAGGCCAGACTGTTCTTTCCACAGAGTGCAAAATACATTTGAGTTCATAGAGCACACTCAACCTAGACAGGACATTGCAAAAATCTCTATCACTCTGACTCCTTTCTCTATGATTTACAGTGGGAGTTCCTAGGTCAGAGTTGGAACTCTGGTTGACGATCAATATCTTGCTTACAGGAATCGTTTGGCAGTCAATGCTGATTACAGACTGAGGAATGTGAGTGCTCAGATCCCCCACACAGTTTCAAAAGCTCCTCTGTGCTGAAACTAAGCTCCTGAAAATTAAAAATTGCCGTAACTAATCTTGTGTAATTTCAAAGTAATTAACTGGACAGTACTTTTGATAGAATTGCCACTATAACAAAGAAAGACTTGCATTTATATAGCACTTTTCATGACAACAAATGTTTTAAAGTTTTTACAGCCAATGAAGTCCTTTTCGAAATGTAGTCACAGTTGTAATTTAGGAAACGTGGCAGCCAATTTTGCACATCAAGCTCCCACTAACAACAAGGTGATAATCACCGGATAATCTGTTATTGTGATGTTGATTGAGGGATAAATATTGGCCTGAACACCAGGAATAACTCCCCTGCTCTTCATCAATCTTTTATGCCCAGCTGAGAGGGCAGAAGGGACCAGAATATAATGTCTCATCCAATGAATGGCATCTCTGAAAGTGCAGCAGTCCCTCAATACTGCACTGTTGTGCTTTAGTAATAATAATAATAATAATAATAACACAAATGTTAATTAATGACCTTAACTCACAATCAGATTCGTTTTGAACTTTTAGCGTGACAACACATTCACAAGAGAGTATATCCAAGTTTTTAAATGTGCACATATATATATTTCCTAAAATAATAGCAGATATATTGGTGATTTCAAGGGCTTCTGGTGATACTTATAAACCGCTGGACCTTGAGATTCCTAAGCTTGGATCTTTAGTCCGGGGAACAATGAGTGTAAAATTGGAAACCATAGAACCACTAGCTGCAACATTATAGAAGTTGAATGCTGACGCCACCGCACCCCCCACCCCACCCCACCCCACCCACTGCCCTCAAACCCCACCCCAGTGAGGCCTGCTGCTGCTCCTCCAGTCACTTCCAGTGTAGCCCTGTACATCACCCCCTGCTGGGCACTGCATTCGCCCTGGCCCATTGGTCAAATTTGCTGGTCATCCACCAAAGAGTTTCTTGTATGCAGAATTGAAGAGGTCGGGAGTAGCTTGCAAACCTGGTGCAGAGTGGGAATCGATGCTGCAGTCATTCGCAAACTGTAGATCACGCATGTCTATGGTGGTCGGTTTAGTTTTGGGATGGAGGCAACTGAGGTTAAAGAGTTTTCTATCTACATGGTATTATAATGCTCACACCAGAGGGCAATTAATATTTGATGAGGTGAATAGCCACTGTCAGGTAGATTGTAAATAGTATGGGGGCTAGCACACAGCCTTGCTTGACCTAGTCTGGATTGTGAAGGCTTCATATTGAAGCAGTCGCAGAATCATGATTAAGTTTCTTGGACATCCAAATCTTTGGAGCACAATCCACAGAGCCTTGCGATTTACTGCGTCAAATGCTTTGGTCAGCTCGAGAAATGCCTTGAAGAGTTCGTGGTGTTGTTCTTGATATTTTTCTTTCTCTGGAAGGTCTAAAGCCTCACTGTGTCTCTGGGAGAATTTCCTCAGCCACAGGAAGTAGGCCATTCTGGAGAATATGTGTCAGCATTTCCCCTGCTGTGGACAAGTGAGAAATATCTCGAAAATCTCCACAGCGTGAATTATCTCCCTTCCTGAAGAGAGTTACAACTGTCACATTCCTGAAGTCAGAGGGAGCTCTTTTCCCCCTAAATCCATAGGATGAGTGAACGGAATCTTGATGTGAGCAAAAGCCCATCAGCTTTGAAGACCTCAGCTGGAATACCATCAGGGCCGCAGGCTTTGGTGTTTATCATCCGTTTGGTTGCTTGTTGCAGCTCTCCCATCGATGGTGGTTCACCCATGGATTCTACCACAGGGGAGAGCCCGTGGAGACATTGTGGATTCACGGGTGAGGAGTTGTTGGAAATGTTCTTTCCAGCGTTGATGGATGGGTATTGACATCCTTAAAAAGAGAAACATCATCCCGTGAGAAAGGGAACTTAATCCATTTGACCTCGGTCTATAGGTGATCTGGTCTACAGGTGGCCCTGGTGGCTTCAAAAAAGCTTCACATGTCCTGCTGGTGATCATAATGTTGGATCTCTCAGACTTTCTCTTCCCACCACATGTCCTTTACCTCCAAGATTTCTTTTTTGGGTGTCAGCCTTGAGCTGTTGGAATGCTGCCTTCGTGACTTGTTATCTTGGGTTATTCTGTCAGGCAACAAAAGCTGCTCGTTTGTGTTCCAGGAGGTCACATAGTTATATTGTTTTCACCGAACTAACCCTGGTGCTCAAACCCAAAGGTCTGGACAAAGGAGTCTAGCACAGCTGACTTCACTCGTTCCACTGTTCTGGAATTGAGTTGGATGTGTGACGATTTTCCAGATTGGTCATGAGCTGTGCTTGGAATTCCTCTCTTTGGTAGGGCTTCTTTAGGGCTGAGACTTTGATATTTGGTTCTTGTGGTGTCTTGGTGCTAAGTGGATGTTCATCACCAATGGAACAAGTCAATGATCTGTCCACAGGCATCAGCCCACTGCATGGATCGAGTGATACAAACGTCACTTAGATCTTTGACTTGAATGATGACATAATCCAGGAGGTGCCAATGCTTTGATCTAGGATGCCTCCATGTGATTTTGTATTTGTCCTTCTGGTGGAAGAGGATGTTTGTAATAACGAGGCCATGCTAAGCACACTGTGTCAGCAGGAGGACACCATTTGCATTGACTTTTCCCACCCTGTTTTTCCCAGTGGTTCCACTCCAGACATTGGAGTCACAGCCAACCCTAGCATTAAAGTCCCCCGGAAGGATGATCTTTTCTTCTTTTGCGATGGTCGTGAGGATTTCCTCAAAGTCAGAATGTTGAACACTTCCCATACTTTGGTATCCACCTCTCTGAAAAGGTCACCATTAACAAGGAGATCCAACATCGGATCAGCTGTGCCAGCTCAGCCTCCTACAAACTACAGCAGCGAGTGTTTGACAACAAAATACTTTGCAAGTGGACCTCAATTGGCAGGGGGGCGGGATGGCCGTCCATGGAGCAGCCACCACAAACTTAATTGGGGCGGAGGTGGGAGGGGGCTGGTGCCCTCCCACCTGATTAAATGCCCCCCCCATCACCAAACTCACCACATGGTAACTGACTGATTACACTAACCCTGACTGGTAACTGACAGGCAAGGGCTGCCTTGCAGTTGAGGTGACTTGTGGGGGGTGGGGGCAAGGGCAGCCTTGCTGTTGAATACAGCGCACAAGCATTCGGGATGGGGGGTAGGGTTGGCGAGGGAAGCGGACACGCATTAGGGAAACCTGTATAAAGTGACCATTCCTCCCCAGCTGAGACAGTTCAGGCGCAACCTCATTGAAATGATTGGAGTTGGGTTTCTAGTTTATCTGCCCACACAAGCAATGCAGAGGCATCAAAGTGCCACCAAGTTCTCCAGAGTTTTTTACCCTTTGGGCACAGACTGCAAAGTAATGAGTGTTTTAGTGAGCTGCAGAACAGTTGTATGACTGCACATGTTGTACAATCTCTTTGCTAGAGTTGGCCATGGAGCAGTCACTGGTGGAGACGCTCACAGCCGCTTGCAATGTCATCATCCCGGTTTGGACCAGTCTCCCCCATGGTTCAAGCTAACAGTGCAGCCTTGCAGTGTGGGTTAGGAGAATGCCTGTGCCTGAGCTGAGAGCACAGCATGCAGTCCAGTGGGCAAAGCTGCTGCCAATCGGTCAGGTGGAGTGGGGAGGAGGTGGGTGGGGTTTCGGGCAGCCATGCAGCGCACTAATCTGTGGCCATCCAAGTGGTGGATAGCAATCTCCAGGAAGCGTTAAGGGGCCTTTACACTAAACCAGGACAGGTTCTTAGTACACCCATGCTAGCCACGTGTCTTTCGCTTTCATCCTTCAGGAGGAGTACATCAGGACTATGGAGCCTGGTGAACTAGCTGTATGCCTGATGGCCTACAGAGAGCGAAGGAATGGAGGAGAGAGCGACTGAGCCTTCCACCTGTGCAGAGGGAGGAGCAGCAACCTCATGAAGAAGGGGCGGCTGAGGCTCCCGCTCATGCTGCTGAAGAGCCATAGCGAGCTGTCACTGGTTGGCATCTAGTGACACCCAGAGTCTATAGACACCGCCTTTCATTCCTGCAGATGGCCGAGAACCAGTGTCACTGAAGGCTGCACATGTCTAGGGAACTGGTCGGTCACATCTGCCAGCTGCTGCAGGACTTGGCGCCAAGGGGACATGGAGGGCATCCACTGCCAGTGGCTGTGAAAGTGAACGCGGTGCTCAATTTCTACACCTGTGGATCCTTTCAGTGCTCCACAGGTGACCTGTGTGGGATATCACAAACCGCCACCCACAAATGCAGAACATGTCATGTGACCCCCTTCATTTACTCCAAGGCTACAGACACAAAATATAATAATCTTTTAAACCTATTATTGTAAAAGAGCGGTGCTATGTTTGATCCCTATTCTCTACTGAATTAGCCTATCTCATCCAGGCTGGCCCTTGTGTGTCCATTTGATCGTAGTATTGCCATGCTAAGGAAATCCTGCTCTGGGTTTCCACTCCTCCTTGCACGCCACTGATTCTGTTGGCTAGGTCAGGCAAGATGCAGCTGGGGATGGCTGAACAGTCTGCAGTTGCCTAATGATTCACACATGTAAAATCAGTACTTTCCAATTACTTTACTCATCTGTGGTTCTATACTGCAGTTCATGTCGTTGGGCGGAATTGTCCCAGATTTGCACTAAGTGCAGTAGTAGATGGGTAAAACAATGTTTTACCCACCAGCCGCGATGACGGGTTTTCATGCCGCATCATCCCAAACCCGGCACATTATTTATGCATTCCCGGGAAACGCACCATTTCAATGACGGGCGGGTTCTCATTCACCCACCACACCATCACCTCGCTGCTCCGTCACGCCAGGCACCATATCTAACATCCAGCCGTGCGCACACCTCTCAGTGCTCCCGGCCCACGACTGCTGCAGGGAAGATGTCCCCGAAAGGCAAAAAGACTGCAGCCCCCAGGTTCAGCGACGCATCACTGGAACGCCTTTTGGATGCCGTGGAGACCCGCCGGGATGTCATCTACCCCTGCTACAATGACTTTCTTTTGTATTATTGTCAATTGAACATTTCTTAATCTAAGAGAGGTATCTGGAGAGGTATTTGAATTTTTAAATACGTGCGTGACCTCTGAATATTAGTTCAAGTTGAAGATATAGCAAGGAAGAGATTAGATACTTTGTAGTTGAATGACTTTGCTCATGGCTTCCTGCCAACAGCTGCTATGTAAGATGTTCCAAGAATTGAGAGGCCACCCACAGATGAGTGAAGAAGGGAAATCAGAGGGTGTAGTAATAACCTACAGTGGAGAAAGCAGGACAGAGGAACTTTGATTCCACCAGTAACTAATTGAAGCTCACTGACATTCGACTGAAAACTAATGAAAATACTGTTAACACTCAGATACCCCTCACAACTAACAGTAGTACAATAACTCACATTATAGTATTTTTATGGTAATAAGAGGAACAACATGCCGCTATGCTACCAAGAATTAGTAATAATCCTAAAACTCACCGATGTGCACCCTGTTGGAGGGGTGGTCAGGCTTCCTACAATGCCTCTTTTAATAGGCCCCATCTCTCTCCCTATCACTATGGACACTGGGCAAAGATCTAAGTGAAGGTGATAATTCTGAACTGAAAACCTCAGATAGAGCTGATCTGTACTGGATTCCATTTGTTAAAACCAACCAGGACAAGCCAAGCCAAACCGCACTAATGTGTCACACAAAGGAACAGCAGGCTTGGCCTTTGAAACGCTTCTCACATAGCATGTGTTCAGCCCCAGCAGTTCCATACCACTTCCTTGACTCAGATTCAATAAAAAGTTTTCTGAAGGTAAATGCAATACATTCACAGCTGTCATGTAGTCAGAACATAATGCAATCCACACTCCGGAAATGCCTCAAAGCACAATTGACAACTCCACCCTCACATTTAAAGTGAAATAGATATTTTTTATATGTAGTGTAAGTAATCCATCTGTTTAGTACACATGTTCCAGATAAGGCCAAAATATCTAAAATACTATTTTAAATTGTTTCTTATATGAATGTTTAACGGCTACATCTGTAACACAAGCCTGTACTTATACAGAACACTTTACTAAAAATGTAATAAATCTGATTCCTCCTAATTTGAACAGGGGTATAGTCCATCTCACTTGTTTCTAATGGTGTTTATGAAAAATGTTTTTCTGAATTCTAAATAAAATGAGAAAAGGAGGCATTGAAAATGTAAAACATCTTAGAAAATTTCACCTGTCATTAGAGACACAGAGGTTTTTGGTCAGTCTGATGACCTCACTTGTTGCTCATGCACAAACCTACTGGGCAATATCACTATGCAAATGGTGCTGGATGAAATTCTTGCTGTGTCCATTAAGTCTGTGAATGTCATTGCTATACCCATTGTTTGTCTAGTCGTCTATCAGTAAATCTCATGAAAGTCATTTTGAGGATCTTTCATCAATAATATCCACTCAGTTTGTAATGTGTTATTTGTCTGTTTCTTTTGAGCCCTGCAATAACGTGATCTTTGAATTCTAGCCTGTGTTGTTTTTCCATTTGTTGATCAAATGGAAATCATATCTGCAGATCGGTGGCCGAAAATGTTCAGCTTAAACCCCCACAGTATCACAGACCCAAACTAGAACATGAGCCTAAGCACTTCCTTCCATATCTGTCCTACCTTTAAAGTTTTGTGCTGGAAATATGGGAAACCTGAGGGATTGCTGACAGCTTCCAGCAATTGCTAGATGGAAAACCCATCCATCCTTAGTGTACTTCTGAGTGCCAGGGGATGGTGGCAGTTTTTGTGGGAAATGGCCATCCTACATTAAAGAAAATGGCTGATATAATTTGCATCAGAAATGTTAATCTGAGTTAAAAATGACCATACAGGAATTTTACTGCAAACGGTTCACCATGGCAGCAATAAAAAGCTGTGGCTTAGTCGATAATACTCTCACCTCTGAGTCGGAGGATTCTGGGGTCAAGTCACATTCCAGGACTTGAGCACAAAAATCTAGGCTGACACTCCAGTGCAGTATTGGGGGAGTGCTGCATTGTCAGAGCTGTCATTGTTTGAATGAGACATTAAACTGAGGTCCTGTCTGCCCTCTTGGGGTGGATGTGAAAGATCCCAAGGAACTATTTGAAAGAAGAACAGGGGAGTTCTCCCCAGTGTCCTGGTCAATATTTATCCCTCAATTAACATCACAAAATTGCTGTTTGTGGGAGCTTGTTGTGAGCATATTGGCAGACGTGTTTCCTACATTCCAGCAGGAAGTACATCTCCAAAGGTACTTAATTGGATGTAAAGAGCTTTGGGACATCCGGTGGTCATGAAAAAGGCTATATAAATCCAAGCCTTTTCTTCATTCTTCAGAATCAGCTCAGTGGAGCCTTAATGAGATTATGAGGAAAAACATGGCCTTGTTATTAACTGCAAAATAAACTTAAACAAGAGCAAACAATAGAATAGATTAGATGATAGCATGTGAGGTCTATGCCAATGATTGTGAAATTATAAGAAACGCTGTAACATACAGATGGAATTTAATCCAGGGAAGTGTGAGGTTATGCATTTTGTCAGAAAGGATAAGAAGAGGCAAGATAGACTTAATGGCACAATTCTAAAGGGGGTGCATCCGTATCAATCTTTGAAGGCAGCAGGACACATTAAGAGAGTGGTTAGCTAAGCATATGGGATAGAGGCATTGCGTATTAAGGCAGGGAAGTTATGCTGAACCTTTATAAAGTTCTGGTTAGACCACAACTAGACTATTATGTCCAGTTTTGCTCAACACACTTTAGGAAGGAAGTGAAGATCCTTCATTAGGTGCAGAGAGGTCGTGGTCCATATCGGCACCAATGATATAGGCAGAAAGAGGGATGAGGCCCTGCAGGCAGAGTTTAGGAAGCTAGGAGAGAGATTTGATAGCAAGACCTCAAAGGTAGTAACCTCAGAATTACTCCTGCTGCCATGTGCTAGTGAGTACAGAAATATGAAGATATAGCTGATGAATATAAAGCTCGAGAGATGCGAAGGAGGGAGGGTTTAGTTTTCTGAGGCACGGGGGTCATTTCTGCTGGGAGCTGTACAAGCCATTGGTTTGTACCTCAACAGGGCAGGGACCTACATCTTCACAAGGTGTTTTACTGGTGCTGCCATGGAGTATTTAAACTAGCTTGGCAGAAGAATAGGGAGCAATTAAGATGGGAGAGATGAGAAACTGGAAGTGGAATGCAGAGGAAACAAAGGCTAGAACATTGACAACAAAGGAGTTTAGCAGAGTTAAATGGTATATACTTGAATACAAGAAGACCAGGGAATAAGGTAGATGAGCGGAGAGCACAGATTAGCACGCGGGAGTTCAATATTGTAGCTCTCACTGAGACACAGCTGAAGGAAGTGCAGGAATGGAAGCTCAACATTGCAGGTTACAGGATTTTCAGAAGTGATAGAATAAGGGATAAAAAAGGAGTGGGAGTCTCAATATTAAAGAAACGCTTATAGTTGTGAGGATGGATGATATGGCAGAAGGAGCATCAAATTGGATTGAACCAAGAACAAAAAAGGGACAAGCACTCTACTGGCAGGGTACAATTGGCCCCCGGGCAGTCAGAGGGAGATGGAAGAGCAAACATGTGGGCAAATCGCTTAAATGCAAAAACAATAGGGCAGCAATAGCGGGGATTTCAGCTACCTCGGTATTAACTGCGATAGAATTATTGTGAAAGGCATAGAGCGAGCAGAATTCTCAAAATAAATGCGGGAGAATTTTTTTAGCCAGTAAATAGCAAACCCAACAAGAGAGGAGACTCTTCTGAACTTAAATCTAGGGAATGAAGATAGGCAGGTGGGAGGGGTATCAGTTGGGGAGCACATTGGTGGAAGTGATCATAATTCAGTTAGATTTAGGGTAATTATATCAAAGGACAAAGATGAACTAGGAATAAAAGTTCTCATTGGGGAAGAGCTGATTGATCTGATTTAGCTAAAGAGGACTAAAAACAACTATTTGAAAGTAAATCAGTGTCAGATCATGGAAGAGTTCGTGAGGGTTCCTTTAAAGAAAAAGGTTGGGACTAACAAATCCAGGAGCTTAAAGGAGAGGATGAAAAAGGAAAGCTTAAGCTTAGGATTTCATCACATTTTACTTCTCTTTAGTTCTGAAGAAGGGTCATAGGGACTCGAAACATTGGGAGGAATTTTCCATGCTCGCTGGCGGCAGGCATGATAGGTTGCATACGTGGATAATATGGCGTGATCTGCTTCACAACGGCAGGAAGGCAGATTGCGATTGTCCACTCAGCCCATCAATGGCGGGGCCTCGTTTCCTGCCAATGGTCACCAGGAAGCTCATTATAATACATCAGCATATCATTAAAAGGCCATCCTACCAGGCTCTTGGACCCCGACAGATCGTCAGTCCACGTCGGCGGGAAGGCACGTCAATGTGTTTCACAACAGCATGCAGGCGATGTGCACTTGGCAGCCTGCAGTCTGGGGGAACTGGAGGTGAGTGAACAGCATCGCTCTGCAAAGTTCGCAAGGGTCACCTGTTGCTTGGCAGGCTTCAGGGGCGAGGGGGGGTGGGTGAAGTGCCGCCCTGCCATGGAGGTTTCTGTTGTCGGAGGGGTGTCAGGACATCTGCTGCCCATCCTCGGAGGCGACTGTTGTCAGGGAGAGGCGGGGGGTAACTGCTGCTCTGGAGTTGGATCCTGTGAACAGGAAATGAGGTGGGGGGCAGGGTAGGTGAGGGAAGTGGCCATGCATTAGGGACTCCTGTATAAACTGTCCATGCCTCTGCAACTGAGACAGATCAGGCACAGCCACTGTGATATGATTGGGGTTGGGCTCCTAACCTGCCCGCCCATGCAAGCAATGCAGAGGCACCAAAGGGCCACCAAGCGTTCCATAACGCACCCCTCCCCCACCCTGCCCTCCTACACCACCGGCACAGGCTGTGAGTCTGCAACCACTTTACTGGCCGCAGAGCAGTTGGACTGCACACAATGTACAATCTCCTCTCCAACACTGGCCATGTAGCAGTCACTGCTGGAGACGCTCACAGCCCCTTGCAATCTCAGCATCCTGGTTTGGACCAGTATCCCCCATGTCACAGGCTGACAGGGCAGCCATGCAGTGCACTCATAGCTGGCCATCCGAGGGGTGACCAACACTCTCCGGGAAGCATTAAGGGGCAGTCACACAGGGCCAGGAAAGTTGCAGCAGCCCATCGCAGGTTAGGGAAGGAGTCAGCATTAAGAAGTTTGCCAACTCAGGCAGTCGTCACCCTTCCGGTATTGTGTGGGCACTGGAGCAGTGGGCAAGGCTGTTTGGACTGTACCTGAGCATCAGGAAGGCTGCAGCTGGAAATGGGTACTGCACCCTCAGAAATCAAGGGTCTTGGAGAGGAGGAGCAGCAACCTGCACAGGAAGGGCAGAGTGTCAGGGATCAGGAGGTCGGCAGAGACGGGTGAGGGGCACAAAGGAGAAGGAGATATTACTCTGAGCAGAGGATCAACAAGCAGAGACAAAGATGCCTAGAGATGGCTGAGATCCAGTGCCAAAGGAGACCGTACCTCTCTAGGCAGATGTTCACAGACATCTGTGCCTTTGTCAGCTGAAGACCTCTGTGGCATCTCACAGGCTCCTGCACACCAGTGCATCATGTGGATGACAGATGCCCTCTTCACCAAGGCTGGACAACATATCAGATTCACAACTGATGGCATCGCAGATTCAGAGGGCACTGGATCCAGTGCCTGGACTAGACAGGTGGTACTTGCAATAACCCTCCTGCAAGAGTCTCGGTCATTGTGGTGGTATGCTGCACTCCCTATTACATGGCCCTCTAGAAGGGTGTGGACCTTGAGGACGGTGAGGCCCTGGATTGGGACAGGTCATTGGGGAGGAGCAGGAGGTAAGAGAGGAGGAGGAATTGGAGGCAGAGGGAGATGATGCTGAACAGAGAGGTGCAGCTGTTGCACAATGAGGGCTTCTCCTTAACCCTCCAGTAACAGAACCTCCCTCCTCTCCCTCATGGGTACCAGTTCTCCAACTCCCGTGTGACATCTCACTTCCCTGTGGTGCAGTGTGAAACTTTGGCACAAACTCTCTCCCTCAGGACAACCAGCAGCATCAGTGATAGTGCCATTGGTATCTGAATGACTTTATCTGACCTGCCTCTATTCCTGCCCCCACTGGCTTTAATTGGGGAGGAAACCTGTCTTCATGTCAATTAAGGGCCCACCTGCACAAAGATCTGAAATTTAGTTTCCCACCAGAGGTGGGTTTCTGACACAGAAGCTGTGTTTCCCTCGATGATGAAAATCCAGCCCTATGATTCTACGGCTTCACATTAGAGAAGGTGGTTTGAGGAGTAACGAAAGAATTACTGAAGATAATTAACTGAATACTGTTGTACCAAGGAATTTGTCATTTGTACATCGCAAATTAACAGAATTTTCAGCTATTGTTGTTATTTGTTCTTTCATGGGATGTGGGCATCGCTGGCAAGGCCAGCATTTGTTGCCTATCCCTAATTGCCCTTAAACTGTTTGCCTTGCTAGACCATTTCAAAGAGCAGTTAAGAGTCAATTACATTGCTGCAGGTCTGGAGTCACATGTCGGCCAGACCAGGTAAGGATGGCAGATTTCCTTCCCTAAAGGGCATTTGTGAACCAGATGGGTTTTTACAACAATCAATGATAGCTTCATGGGCACCATCACTGAGACTAGTTTTCAATTCCAGATTTATTTTATCATTAATTAAATTTAAATTCCACCAGCTGTCATGGTGGGATTTAAACCCATGCCCCGAGAGCATTAACCTGAGCCTTTGGATCGCTTGTCCAGTGACATTACCACTTCGCCACCATATCCCCCAAAAATGTAACATTGGAAGTATATTAATGGGTGCAGTTTGAACTTAGGACTCTGGAGATGGACAACAGGGCATCCAAGGTTCAATCCAACAAGCTGACTCATGGTACATGATAGTTATTAATAAATTTGCAGAACGGGCATGTAACTGGCACAACTATTTCAGTATTGATAAGTGTGAGGTGGTATATTGTGATAGAGACAGTCAAGAGGTCACACACTCATTAGAAAATTAAAGTCTAAATTGGGGAGAGGAGAAGGTGATCTAGCGTGTAAATAGACAAATCTCAAAATTTAATAACACAGGTTAATCAAGCTATTAAAAAAGACATTGCGCAAGGTTCATTTTCTGAGAGATAGAATTGAAAGCAGAGAAGTTATGTTAAACATGTATAGAACCTTCCTAAGAGCACTGTGGGTGTACCTACACCACATGGACTCAAGAAGGCAGCTCTCACCACCACCTTCTCAAGGTGGCATGAGGAACAATGCTGGCCCAGCTAGTGATACCCACATCCTGTGTAAAGAATAAAAAAAACCCTTTTCATTAGAGCACACATCCTTCTTACTATAAAAAGGGTATAGAGCATGGAAGAAGGTACAAAAAAGACTTACAAGGGTCAGATCAGTACTGAGAGGTTATACCTGTTAGGGAAGAGTAAATAGGTTGGTGCTTTTTTTTCTAGAAAAGACAAGGCTGAGGGATGACTTTATAGAGGCCTTTAAGATTATGGCCTGAATTTTAACCAAGTCAGGAGGACTCGGGAGCGCTTTCAAAATGGCAGGCCGATTCCGATTCCTGGATTCCCCACCCCATTCTCAGGCTGTCTGATTTTCAGCAGTGCTTTTAAACTGTCAAAAGCTCATATCGGGCACTCCCGACCTGGTCAGCTCCATTGTGGGGGTAGTCATGTCCTACGCTTCTGCAATTTTCATGGAGTCAGGCCAGGTTTTTAAAGAGTCGTGGTTCATAGCCCCTGAGAGGAGCTGTAAACCATAGTCTGCATGAGGAGGAAAGTAAGTTCAAAAGGTTCTCCTCATGCCCCCTATGCCAAACTCTGCCCTTCCACCCGCCCGTATGGCCCCTCTTGCCCTCCCATGCCTAGCTATAGCACTTCCATGCCCATTGACGCACTATACACTGTGGAACCAATGAAACCTATAGTGACAGTAGGATGTGTTAAAAAAGCTTTTTTGAAAAGTAATTCATTCATAATGTTCTACCATGTTGACAAAAAAGGTTGTTTCACTACAAGCCAGTAGAAGTGTCAAATCATCCAAGCCCTTTAAAATATCAATAACAAAAGCCACACATCCATGAAACCACTTAACATTGTGCAAGTAAACTTTGTGAAATTGACAGCAGAGATTGGAGAGCCTGAACTGTCAATCAAACAAGGTTTTCTCTGGGGTGCAGGTGTTTCAACAGAGTAATGGATGTCTGGACTCTCAGCCAAGCCTCATGTTTGCTTCTGAATCAGATGGTTATGGGTTAAAATCCCATGACGACAATTTGAGCATGTGATCTAAGTTGACATTCCATTACAGTACTGAAGGAGTGCTTTGTGGTTTATGTGGTTATGGTTTTGTGGGATCTTGCTGTGTACAAACTGGCTGCTGCATTTCCTGCATTATAACAGTGATGACACTTCTGAAGTACTTTTGGCTTTAAAGCACTTTGGATCATCCAGAGTTTGTGAAAGGCGCTATACAAATGCAAGTTTACACGTTCTCTTCTGTTGGAATTGTCATCATTGCCAAAATTATAGTAATCTGCTGCAAGTGATAAATGCCTATTGTTTCACAAGCTCTGAAGATCAACGAAGAAAACTTGGGCTGGAAAGAAATAACAAACACAATGCAAAAGTCATTGGTGTAATTTTTAATATATTAAGTTATTGCAGGTGTGTCTCCAAACATAAAATATCATGCAACATATGTCATTAAATGATATGCGATACGTAAACTTTGATAACATTCCTATTTTCACTGAGGTTAGCATTTTCTCTTGCAGTAAAAATATGAATCAGTTGAACCTTTGCACTGGTATGTTAATGGTTTTATTAGATACTCCTTTATAGCAACCCCTGCTCTCCCCGCCTGCTCCCCCCACCCCACTCCCACCACTCCCCCACTCCCCCCCCACCCCCCGCGCCGCCCCCCCCGCCCCCCCCGCCACCCTCCACCCCCCAATCCACCCCAAGGGCTAGCAATTGAACTAACAAGATTTATCTTACAAGTGAAAGTGTGGTTGGAAAGAGCAGGGTAATGCGACTAATTTCATAGCTCTTTCAAAGAGCTGGGACAGGCACAGTGGGTCAGAGGGTCTTCTGTGCTATCTTATGCCATGATTCTTTGATAACAGAGTGGACTTGAACAGGTTTAAAACAAGCCATGTTATTCAGGCATTGAAGAGATGTATTAAATCCAGACAAGCCCATTTTGTGGAAAGTTACAGCAGTTACAAACTGACACAATGAGGTTTACCAGTCTCACCCAAGCCCCCTTTAAACTAAAAAAAGAACAAATTTGCATTTATGTAGCACCTATCATGACCTCAGGAAGTTCCAATGTATGTTACAGTGAATGAATTAGTTTAGTAGTCAGTGTTGCAACATAGCAAAACATGACAGTCAATTTGCACACAGAAAGCTTCCACAAACAGTAAGGAGATGAATAGCCAGGTGATCTGAGTTAGAGTTGAGGACACCAAGGAATCTCCCTTGCTCTTCAAGTAGTGTCAGGGATCTTTTGCAACCACCTGAGAGAGGTGACAGCTATCCAGTTTAGCATTTTGTCTGAAAGACTGTACCTCCTCAGTACTGTGCTGATGTATCTGTCTACATTATTTGGACATCCTGGAATGAGACTTGAACCCAAAACCTTCTGACCCTAATCCAAGAGTGCTGCCAATAAGTCTAACATCTAAAGCTGGGATGCCCCTCAGGCATTTGAGAATGGCAGGAAATGTTTTCTTTAGGTCTATACATTGATAGAGAGAAGAGAGGCGATCACTGATCAGCAAAGGAGTCAGAGAAGCAGTCTTCAGCTTGGCTGTGTACACAGGGAAAAAAGAGATCCATGAACTATCAGCCATTCTGGTCTAGTGAGGCAAAACTCATTCATATCAAGCCCAGAGCTAGTCAGGGCCAAAAGGATAGACAGGAAAGTTTAGGTAAG
Organism: Cetorhinus maximus; assembly: GCF_964194155.1. Classification (NCBI taxonomy): domain Eukaryota; kingdom Metazoa; phylum Chordata; class Chondrichthyes; order Lamniformes; family Cetorhinidae; genus Cetorhinus; species Cetorhinus maximus. Next base: position 241,916 of record NW_027596521.1, read on the forward strand.
TCTGTCATTAGGAGTAATGTGGTTTTTTTAAATTGTTTTCTTATTCGTGAGGAAGGCTTTGTTAGTGACTTGAATCAGGGTGTGAGTTGATGACATCATTCGCTATACACTTTCATTTGCTATCTGTAATATCTAACAGCTTAACGATTTCCATCTGGTTGTGTCTCAATAAAGTGTTTCATTCTGCCTTCAGGAAAATTGCGTGAGTGCACATGAGCAAACATACTAAAGAAACAATGGACTGTAAACTCTGATGGAGTGGCAATTGAGTTGGATTGTCACTCTGCTCGAAAATGCTTACCTGAAAATCCAGCTGATCCTATCTCACCCGACCTTCCGACTCAGGCCGGGTGAGATCTGGGCAGTACAGTGCAGCCCTGGGGCCTAGCATTGAGGGCTGCGCAGGTAAGTAAACACCGCCCCCTTTTTTACAGCACTAGCTGTTTAAAGGTCCAGCCAGGTTTAAAGGTCTTTGACAAGGTGAGTGGGCAAAGTTGCAGTGGGGTTTGGGGTGGGGTCGGACCAGGTGGGGCCTTGGTAGTTGTGGGGGGCAGTATGTCAGGTCAGACGGGCCTCGGGAGTCAGGGGGGATCGAGTTGGGCCGGGTCTTGGGGGACGGGGTGGAGCTTGAGGGTCAGGTCGGGCCTAGGGGGGAGGGGTCATCAGCTCAGGTCTGACCTGGGAGTTGGGGGAAATCCTGTGGGGGGAGTAACCTGGGGGGAGATCTGTGTGGGTCAGTACAATAGTTACCTCAAAACTAGAAGTGGTTTTAATTCCTCTAACTTTTGCTCGGTAACTATTGATGTAACAATCAGTCAGAACCATCCAAGGCTTGCGATATAAATCACAATTTTTGGATGGTTCCCAATGCAGGGCAATTGCCCATCAGAAGATTGCTGTGCAATCCTTACCTGGGAACTTACGGGGTGGGGGGTTCCCCAGTGCATCTTTGGGATACCCCCCAGATGCAATGCCCTGGAGCTTGGAAGTTACAGCCCCATAGGCCAGACACTGCTACAATCAGGACAGTGTTTGATGAAACTGAACTTGCTGTAATTGGGCACAGGGTGAGATAAAGCTGTCTACTATTAACATTGCTCTTTAAAATCTGTGGGGTAACTTTTTTTTTCCTTCATTCATGGGATGTGGGTGTCACTGGCAAGACCAATGTTTATTGCCCATTGAACCAAGTGGCTTTGTAGACCATTTCAGTGAGGAGTTAACCACATTGCTGTGCGGGTCTAGAGTCACATATAGGCCAGACTAAGTAAGATAGCAGATTTCCTTCCCTACAAGGCATTAGTAAACCAGATGGGTTTTTCACAACAACCAATGATTTTTGAGACTGCTTTATATTCCAGGTTTTTAATTATTTGAAGTTGAATTCCACCAGCCACCATGGTGGGTTTTGAACCATATCCCCAGAGCATTAGCCTGCACCTCTGGATTACTGGTCCAGTGATATTACCACTATGCCACCATCTCCCCCTAAGTATGGCAAACTATGGATCGAGGTGTACAAGATTATGAGGGGCATGGACAGGATGGATAGGGAGCAGCTGTTCCCCTTAGTTGAAAGGCCAGTCACAAGGAGGCATAAGTTCAAGGTGAGGGGCAGGAGGTTTAGGCGGAATGTGAGGAAAAATGTTTTTACCCAGAGGGTGGTGACGGTCTGGAATGCACTGCCTGGGAGGGTGGTGGAGGCGGGTTGCCTCACATCCTTTAAAAAGTACCTGGATGAGCACTTGGCACGTCATAACATTCAAGGCTATGGGCCAAGTGCTGGTAAATGGGATTAGGTAGGTAGGTCACGTGTTTCTCACGTGTCGGTGCCGAAGGGCCTCTTCTGCCCTGTGTGATTCTGTGATTCTGAGATGGGGCGAATTGAGATTTTTTTTAAACAGGAAATCTATGCTTTTAATTGCTTTGTGATTGGGGGCACAGGCTGTAGAACAAAATTCAAATATGGTTAAACAAGAAATCTTCTTACTTTTACCAGCAACTCACTTTTCTTACAGCAAGCTCCTGCTCCCAATACTGGCAGAGTTCCCAGGGGAGGCTGAGACCTCAACAATAATTGACCTAATGTTGGAAAATAGCCAGCATTGAAGGGACATCTTAGTGTTGAGTGGACATCAGAGGAGTTCCTCAATTCCACAAAAGCAGAATAGCTGGGCCCTATGTCCTGGATGTTTATATTGTTATCAATATGAATCTGGAATGCTTTATGCTGTGCCTTTGCTCATTGTCACAGTACTTCACACAGAAATGTGTATCTTTTTCTTCTGAAGCTACTGACCTGGGCATGTACATCTTGTGAGAATAGCCTGTGAGTTAATAGCACAAGTGTACAATTTGGTACAGAATCACAGATCACAGAATTTTAACTGCACAGAAGGAGGCCATTCAGCCCATCATGTCTGCATCAGCTCTCCAAATATGTATTTTGACTTTGTGCCATTGTCCTGCCTTTTCCCCATAACCTTGCGCATTGTTTCTATTCAAATAATCATCTAATGCCCTCTTGAATGCCTCAGTTCCTGTCTTCTGAGTTTTGGGGTAAAAATATTTTATATACACATTTTAGTGCTTGCTGATGCATGAGAAACATCCTGTTGAAATAGAGATGACAAATGCAGATCTTGGCATGGATGGTTAAGATAATACTTATGTCACATTGTCATTTATACATATGTGGAGATTTTACGAGAATCATTCTGAATTCAGTGCCCAGAAGCAGTTGTGTAATTTGAGTGGGTGTTATTAGGAGGGCTACAGTGTGGGAAAGAATTAGTAATAATTAACTAGTTATAGTAAGTATAACTATGTTTGAAATTGGCTTAAGATGTGCATTGAAGTAATTATAAAAAAGTTTCATTACAAAGATGCTGCAATTTCCAGTGGGACATCCCTGTGTATTCATTCATAATATGTTGTTACACAGGCAACAACAAATCCATCAATTTCACCTTAATATCCTGGCAAAATAATGGAATCAATTATCAGGAGTTAATATGAGGATTACCTGTAATAGAGTAAAACCAATAAATTGTAGCTAACATGGATCTGAAAGTGAAAGATTTTGCTTGATCACTTCCCCCAATAGACTGAGCAAACCCCTGTAACATGAAACAACTAGACATGAAAGTTATTTGACAATTTTTGCCTTAAGAGTTAAAAATGCTTAAACATAAACAGCAGGATTCAAGCCATCATTTAAAATAGAATATTTTAGATAAATGAGTGAAATTCTCAGAGCAGTATCTGCATTCTGAAAAATCGCTTCCTGGCCCAGTGACCGAATTTTGCTAAACATCCCTTATGAGAAGTTGACCATTTCAAATACAATTGTTTTACTACTTTGGATAATTAAAGCCTATGATGCTATACATCAAAAAACACAATTTATAGACTCAGTTGCCAATGTCAATTGTTCACTATGAGGTTTCCTCTATTTTAGCAAATAATGGAAGTTAACATTCTAACATAAAAGTGAACTGGGGGACAAAGCTGGATAGTGATTGAAATTGGGCACTGGGATCTAGATGCACAATTAACCCCCGCCTACCCCTACTCGTACATGCAAATCGCCTGCTGGCTTGATTGCAGCAAGAAGCCTGCATCTTATACACCAAGATTGCCCACGGAGATAAAAACAAAAAGCTAAAAGCTACTGTGGATGCTGGAAATCCAAAACAAAATACTGCGGATGCTAAGATTTCTTCTCCGCCGATGCTGCCAGACTTGCTGAGCTTTTCCAGGTAATTCTGTTTTTGTTTTGTTTAAGATTGCCCACGGACCAGTTGTAACCGGCAAAGCCACACGTTGTGGCCCCCAGAGGCAGTTTTCAAAATGCCAGTAAGGGGAGTGGAAGATTCTGAAAGAAACTGCTCCCCCAATCACACTCTCATGTGCTTGTTGTTGTTGGCTCATGAGGGAGCCCATCAGTAGCACATGTGTGAGAGAAGCAGTCTGTGACTGGAGGAGCAGCAACACTGGCAACACAGGCAACAACGAGTGTGCTCCAGAAAAAGCAGTATTTGCAGGGCGGAGAGAGAGAGTGGGGGAGGCTGGCTGGCTGCCGGGCCAGGCAGGGGATGAACACACTTACAGGGGAGGAAGAGGCTAATGCGCCACAAGTGGCTGGATGTGATAGTGCAGGCAGGAGTGGTGAGGGTGGAAGGGTGAAGAGACTCAATGCCCAGAGGTGTGAGAGAGAGAGAGTGAGTGACTGTGGGAGAGAGAGTGAGTGAGTGTGGGAGAGCGAGTGAGTGAGTATGGGAGGGGGAGAGAGTGAGTGAGTATGGAAGAGACAGGGAGTGAGTGAGTGTGGGAAAAAGAGTGAGAGAGTGAGTGTGGGAAAGAGAGTGACTGAGTGAGTGTGGGAGAGTGAGTGAGTGAGTGTGGGAGAGAGAGTGAGTGACTCAGTGTGTGAGAGAGAGTGAGTGAGTGTGGGAGAGAGAGTGAGTGAGTGTGGGAGAGAGAGAGAGTGAGTGAGTGTGGGAGAGAGAGAGAGTGAGTGAGTGTGGGAGAGCGAGAGAGTAAGTGAGTGTGGGAGAGAGTGATTCAGTGTGGGAGAGAGGGAGAGTGAGTCAGTGAGGGAGAGAGAGTGAGTGTGGGAGAGAGAGAGTGAGTGAGTGTGTGAGAGAGAGTGAGTGAGTGTGTGAGAGAGAGAGTGAGTGAGTGTGTGAGAGAGAGTGAGTGAGTGTGGGAGAGAGAGTGAGTGAGTGTGGGAGAGAGAGTAAGTGAGTCAGTATGGGACTAAGAGTGAGTGAGTGTGGGAGAGAGGGTGAGTGAGTGTGGGAGAGAGAGTGAGTGAGTGTGGGAGAGAGAGTGAGTGATTGAGTGAGTGTGGGAGAGAGAGTGAGCGAGTGAGGGTGGGAGAGAGAGTGAGTGAGTGTGGCAGAGAGAGAGTGAGTGAGTGTGGGAGAGAGAATGAGTGTGGGAGAGAGTGTGAGTGAGTGAGTGTGGGAGAGAGAGTGAGTCAGTGTGGGAGAGAGAGTGAGTGAGTGAGTGAGTGAGTGTGGGAGAGTGAGTGAGTCAGTGTGGCAGAGAGAGTGAGTCAGTGTGGGAGAGAGAGTGAGTGAGTGAGTGATTGAGTGTGGGAGAGAGATTGAGTGTGGGAGAGAGATTGAGTGTGGGAGAGAGATTGAGTGTGGGAGAGAGATTGAGTGTGGGAGAGAGATTGAGTGTGGGAGAGAGATTGAGTGTGGGAGAGAGATTGAGTGTGGGAGAGAGATTGGGTGTGGGAGAGAGATTGAGTGTGGGAGAGAGATTGAGTGTGGGAGAGTGAGTGATTGTGGGAGAGAAGTTAGTGAGTCAGTTTGAGAGAGAGTGAGTGAGTGTGGGAGAGAGAGAGTGAGTGAGTGTTGGAGAGATAGTGAGTGAGTGTTGGAGAGATAGTGAGTGAGTGAGTGTGGGAGAGTGAGTGAGTGAGTGAGGCAGAGAGAGTGAGTGAGTGTGGGAGAGAGAGTGAGTGAGTGTGGGAGAGAGAGTGAGTGAGTGTGGGAGAGAGAGTGAGTGAGTGTGGGAGAGTGAGTGAGTGAGTGTGGGAGAGAGAGTGAGTGTGGGAGAGAGAGTGAGTGAGAGTGAGTGAAAGAGTGTGGTAGAGAGAGTGAGTGAGAGAGTGTGGGAGAGAGAGTGAGTGAGAAGTGTGGAAGAGAGAGTGAGTGAGTGAGTGTGATAGAGAGAGTGAGTGAGTGAGTGTGGGAGAGAGAGTGAGTGAGTGTGGGAGAGAGAGTGAGAGAGTGTGGGAGAGAGAGTGAGAAAGTGTGGGAGAGAGAGTGAGTGAGTGTGGGAGAGAGAGTGAGTGAGTGTGGGAGAGAGAGTGAGTGAGTGTGGGAGAGAGACTGAGTGAGTGAGTATGGAAGAGACAGGGAGTGAGTGAGTACGGGAAGAGAGTGAGTGAGTGAGTGTGGGAAAGAGAGTGAGTGAGTGAGTGTGGGAGAGAGAGTGAGTGACTCAGTTTGTGAGAGAGAGTGAGTGAGTGTGGGAGAGAGAGTGAGAGAGTGTGGGAGAGAGAGAGAGAGAGTGAGTGTGGGAGAGAGAGAGAGTGAGTGAGTGTGGGAGAGAGTGAGTCAGTGTGGGAGAGAGGGAGAATGAGTCAGTGAGGAGAGTGAGTGAGTGTGGGAGAGAGTGAGTGAGTGAGTGTGTGAGAGAGAGTGAGTGAGTGTGGGAGAGAGAGTGATTGAGTGTGGGAGAGAGAGTGAGTGAGTCAGTAAGGGACTGAGAGTGAGTGAGTGTGGGAGAGAGAGTGAGTGAGTGAGTGTGGGAGAGAGAGTGAGCGAGTGAGGGTGGGAGAGAGAGTGAGTGAGTGTGGGAGAGAGAGTGAGTGAGTGCGGGAGAGAGAGTGAGTGAGTGAGTGTGGGAGAGAGAGTGTGTGAGTGTGGGAGAGAGAGCGAGTGAGTGAGTGTGGGAGAGAGAGTGAGTGAGTGAGTGTGGGAGAGAGTGAGTGAGTGAGTGTGGGAGAGAGTGAGTGAGTGAGCGTGGGAGAGAGAGTGAGTGAGTCAGCGTGGGAGAGAGAGTGAGTGAGTGGTGGGAGAGCGAGTGAGTGAGTGAGTGTGGGAGAGAGAGTGAGTGAGTGTGGGAGAGAGAAAGAGTGAGTGAGTGAGTGTGGGAGAGAGAGAGAGTGAGTGTGGGAGAGAGAGTGAGTGAGTGTGGGAGAGAGAGTGAGTGAGTGTGGGAGAGAGAGTGAGTGAGTGTGGGAGAGAGAGTGAGTGAGTGTGGGATAGAGAGTGAGTGAGTGTGGGAGAGAGAGTGAGTGAGTGTGGGAGAGAGTGAGTGAGTGTGGGAGAGAGAGTGAGTGAGTGTGGGAGAGAGAGTGAGTGAGTGTGGGAGAGAGACTGAGTGAGTGAGGGAGAGAGAGTGAGTTAGTGTGGGAGAGTGAGTGAGTGTGGGAGAGAGAGTTAGAGAGTGAGTGTGGAAGAGAGAGTGAGTGACTGTGGGAGAGAGAGTGAGTGAGTGTGGGAAAGAGAGTGAGTGAGTGAGTGTGGGAGAGAGAGTGAGTGACTCATTGTGTGAGAGAGAGTGAGTGAGTGTGGGAGAGAGTGAGTCAGTGAGTGAGTGTGGGAGAGAGTGAGTGAGTGTGGGAGAGAGTGAGTCAGTGTGGGAGAGAGGGAGAGTGAGTCAGTGAGGGAGAGTGAGTGAGTGTGGGAGAGAGAGAGTGAGTGAGTGTGTGAGAGAGAGTGAGTGTGGAGAGAGAGTGAGTGAGTGTGGGAGAGAGAGTGAGAGAGTGTGGGAGAGAGAGTGAGTGAGTCAGTATGGGACTGAGAGTGAGTGAGTGTGGGAGCGAGAGTGAGTGAGTGAGTGTGGGAGAGAGAGTGAGTGAGTGAGTGTGGGAGAGAGAGTGAGTCAGTGTCGGAGAGAGAGTGAGTGACTGTGGGAGAGAGACTGAGTGTGTGTGGGAGAGAGAGAGTGAGTGAGTGTGTGAGAATGAGTGAGTGAGTGTGGGAGAGAGAGTGAGTCAGTGTGGCAGAGAGTGAGTCAGTGTGGGAGAGAGAGTGAGTGAGTCAGTGAGTGTGGGAGAGACAGTGAGTAAGTGAGTGTGGGAGCGAGATTGAGTGTGGAAGAGAGATTGGGTGTGGGAGAGAGATTGAGTGTGGGAGAGAGATTGAGTGTGGGAGAGAGATTAAGTGTGGGAGAGAGATTGAGTGTGGGAGAGAGATTGAATGTGGGAGACAGATTGAGTGTGGGAGAGAGATTGAGTGTGGGAGAGAGATTGAGTGTGGGAGAGAGAGTGAGTGACTGTGGGAGAGAGAGTGAGTGAGTGTGGGAGAGTGAGTGAGTGTGGGAGAGAGAGAGTGAGTGATTGTGGGAGAGAGAGTGAGTGAGTGAGTGTGGCAGAGAGAGTGAGTCAGTGTCGCAGAGAGAGTGAGTCAGTGTGGGAGAGAGAGTGAGAGAGTGAGTGAGTGTGGGAGAGAGAGTGAGTGAGTGTGGGAGAGAGAGAGAGTGATTGTGGGAGAGAGAGTGAGTGAGTGTGGGAGAGAGAGTGAGTGAGTGTGGGAGAGAGAGTGAGTGAAAGGGTGAGTGAGAAGGTGTGGTAGAGAGAGTGAGTGAGAGAGTGTGGGAGAGAGAGGGAGTGAGTGTGGGAGAGAGAGTGAGTGAGTGTGGGAGAGAGAGTGAGTGAGTGAGTGTGGGAGAGAGAGTGAGTGAGTGAGAGTGGGAGAAAGAGTGAGTGTGGGAGAGAGAGTGAGTGTGGGAGAGAGATTGAGTGTGGGAGAGAGATTGAGTGTGGGAGACAGATTGAGTGTGGGAGACAGATTGAGTGTGGGAGAGAGATTGAGTGTGGGAGAGAGAGTGAGTGTGGGAGAGAAGTTAGTGAGTCAGTTTGAGAGAGAGAGTGAGTGAGTGTGGGAGAGAGAGAGTGAGTGAGTTTTGGAGAAATAGTGAGTGAGTGAGTGTTGGAGAGATAGTGAGTGAGTGAGTGTGGGAGAGAGAGTGAGTGAGTGTGGGAGAGAGAGCGAGAGAGTGAGTGAGTGTGGAGAGAGAGTGAGTGAGTGTGGGAGAGAGAGAGAGTGAGTGTGGGAGAGAGAGTGAGTGAGTGTGGGAGAGAGAGTGAGTGAGTGTGGGAGAGAGAGTGAGTGAGTGTGGGAGAGAGAGTGAGTGAGTGTGGGAGAGAGAGAGTGAGTGTGGGAGAGAGAGTGAGTGAGAGAGTGAGTGAGAGGGTGAGGTAGAGAGAGTGAGTGAGTGAGTGTGGGAGAGAGAGTGAGTGAGTGTGGGAGAGAGAGTGAGTGAATGTGGGAGAGAGAGTGAGTGAGTGTGGGAGAGAGAGAGAGTGAGTGTGGGAGAGAGAGTGAGTAAGTGTGGGAGAGAGTGAGTGAGTGAGTGTGGGAGAGAGTGAGTGAGTGAGTGTGGGAGAGAGATAGAGTGAGTGAGTGTGGAGAGAGAGAGTGAGTGTGGGAGAGAGAGTGAGTGATACTC